>NW_013666132.1:304436-332719 GCF_000517525.1 Limulus polyphemus
ATGGCCTTCAAAAAGTTGACGACTCTACATGTTTCGACATTACAACGTCATCCTCAGGATGATGTTTTTAACTGTGTACCAGTTTAACGTTGAATATTATTTATGATTCTAACTTTATACACAAGTGTCAAAACACTATAGTTAGAAATGGTAAGTTATAAAAGTATGACCCACCCAGAAAAAACTGAAATAGAATGGAATAATTTGGTAAGACAAAATCAAATGAAGGATAGGAAATAATCTAGATGATTTGGGAATAATTTAAAATGTATAGATAAGCATCCAATTGAAGAGATTATTTGATTATAGTTCCCACGATTTTCAAAATCTTCAGGTAAAATTCTAGGTTAAGCTAACTAAAATGTTAATGATGTAATATCCATGAGTGAAAAGATGTGAAAGAAGTTGATTAGTATAGCAAAGAAATTAGTTGATAACATTTATTTTAGGGAAACAGCAATACGTTAATAATTACAGAAGACAATATGTGATACAGCAAAGTGAAATGAAAGACTTTGAGAAGTAAAAACCTTCATTTGTGCTGACTATCATTAGAAGAGGGATGGTTAAAGTAAGATGTAAAAACCCTGTAGAACTAAAGAACATAAGAGAAAAGGTACTAGCATTTATTACTATATAAAGTGAATTAATAACTATGTGTATTACAGATGTCCTACTTCCAGAAATACAATAGCAATCGTAGACTTAGAAGGATTCCAGTTGACCGTTGAGTATGTAATAAAAGAATTAACGCTGAAGTCGTGTGACACAACTTAGGACGAATTATATATTTTAGATCTCCTCTAGTCCAAGAAAGCCCGCAGCAGTGACGAACGACAAGTTTAATGGATGAATAGGTTCCTAGATTACCTCGAGAGGGAAGATGGGGCCTGAACTATAGCGAGCTGAACCCAATATGTTAGGAGATCGGCAGAAATTACAATATTCAATTTGTGAGTGGAAGATATAAAACCGGGATTGTGGAAGGCTTGACAAGGAGGATTTTGGCCATCCTTCCTTAAAAAGTTACACCTTCCTGAGGTCATATGCCCCTATCATTCATGGGGTGGAAGCCATTGTAGTCTCGTAAAAATAAATGGACTGGATGTAAAATTAGAAAGACTGCTAACCAATCCCATGCTATATGTCGCTTGTAAATATTTTTTCTTTTACACGTCCTCCAGTGGCTCAACGGTAAATCTGCTAAAAATCGGGTTTTGATAACTGTGGTGGGAAGAACACAAATAACTCATTGAGTAGTGCGCTTAACAATAACAAAAAAAAAATGTTTTAAACACAGGTATACAAGGTTGTTGATATTTGTTGTTGTATAAATTACATGGCATACAATATTAAACGGATCTATGCAATTTGTATTTTTTATATTAATTAAAAGATTTGAGGTTATTGGATTTTTTTATTATTTATACTATTTATAGTAAAGACATTTAGAGGATTATTCTACAATTGGTTTTATAAGATATGATGACCAGATTATCAATATGTTTAAAGTGCAATAAATGACTTGAACTTTGATGTTTAAAATATATTTTGATAAAATAATAAATGATAAGGAAAGAAAGTTTAGAACGAACAGATACCGTAACAATACAATGAAATGTACGAGAAAACGTGTGGCAATGTTATTTATTAAGAGAAACTATTATAGAAAAAGGCTTAAATATAAGTATAAACACTGTATCTTTGAAATAATAATAATAAATATCAAATAAAAACACTGAGAATCTGGAATTGATTACATTAATGACAACAGGGAGGAGTTGATGTTATAATGTAGTGTTGGGTGATCATTGAAAATGGAGAGGCTTTCTTTAATAAAGAATTCATAATATGTGGTTCCAGAATCAAGAGTTTAAAGTTTTCTAGAAGTATGGAGTGGTTACTATTCTCACTGTTCAATTAGATGCAAGACTTGGGTGGATTATGTAGCTTATATCCACTTCTTGCTGAAATCCCCATGTGCTCGTGTGCACGTATTTATAAGCTGTTGAGCTACCGAAAGTTTACCTTCATGAAAGTGATTAACTTCGTGAGAATAAACAGTTTTCTAGCCTAGCATAAGCAGGGATGCTGCAAATGTGTTTTGTGTAATTGTTTCACATATGACAATCATAAGATGAATATTTTTGAAAGTTTCCAATAAGTATGACGTAGGCACATTAAAAGAACTTCTAAACTAATTTTAGCATTAAAGGGTGATAACAGCTGTTGCTTTTATCGCAGATAACCTTGAGTAATGTAAAACTTTAACAAGAGTTTGTTCCTCAGTAATACAATAGTTTATGGAACATTTTATGAAGACTATTTACGTATCTTACTAGAAACTAAAATCCTGATTATTGAAATTTCTGTGAATAGTACAATGTTTTTCACTTAAAATTAATAAATGTTTTTGTATGCAAGTTTTGTCTCTGTATTTAATTCGTATACATAAATACTTTGAATCAACCTAAATTGTACTTCTACTGACTACATAATTCATTATTTGAAATAATAAATATTTCTGGAAGTGGATAAGACAAAGCCTACCTCCATTTCAGTAATATTTATATATCGGCACAGTGCTTCTAGGATAAATGTTTTAGATCAAGTGACCACGGTTGTGAAAGAAAAAGGTGATATATAATCTTAGAAAAGTATTAATACAACAATTAGAGTAAAGTCTAAAAGGAACAAAGAAGCGTAGACATGAAAAGAAATCTTGAAAAGGAAGTTAAACTTAAGATTAGAAAAATTACTTCAATCCCATCATTGCAAGTAAACCCAGATATCATGGATGTAGCAACAGAATCAGCTGCTACAAGTGCTTTATGATCTTTTGTTGTACCAGCTATACTGCCAGCACCTTTTCTATGTTATGATAAAATTGTTATGATAACTCGCAACTTACAGGTTATTAAAGGACAGATTGTTAACGGCGTACGAGAGACGAAGAACTCCAAATATTAATATGTTAACTCAACACAGATCTGAGTTTTTGAGAATAAATTACAGGTGTTAGGAAACAGATTGAGGATAATTACACAATCAAAGTGAGCTGATGATATAAGTTACACTAAAGCCAGTTTATCATAAGAGATTCAATAGCGACTTAATGCACTCCTCAAACGAAGATGAAGCTAGCAATATCTAAGCTAAAATTAACAGATATAGCTACTAAAGAAAAATAGGTTTATGAATCTAGACGCTTTCAAATAATTTCAGTAAACTACAGATGAAACAAAATTGGTCTAACAGAAACTGTAGGCTTAGGAAGCAGAACAATGTATAAAGTAATTAATAGTTTATATGTGGATTACTGAACGTATAGTGAGGTTGGAAATTGTCAAACGAAACCCATGCACAGAGAAGAAGTAATTAAAGCAAAGCAAATGAGAAACAGAAGTAACAAAATAAATGGTTCCAGCTGCAACTGTCAGTGAGATTTACCCAGTTACTGACTTATACACCTAGATTATTATTAATAAGTACAAACTTAATAAAATAAATATGCCAACTTCTATTACGTGGCATCCAGTCAAATGAGATCGCATATGTACTTATACGGAACAAAATAAACAACAACAGCACTTTTACCTTCTGTAACATTGACTCAGTTTACGTAATTAAAGTTAAACACATAATTAGATAGGCGCTGTACCCTGCAAACTCTAGTAGAAGATTTAATAGTAAATATATTTATAAAATTTTATATCCTTCAAACAGTTACAGAAAACTATCAAATTTTAAAATAATACGCTTAATAGAGAAGTGAATTTTTTTACCATGTTCTGTTTATTTAACTACATTCAAGTAATGTCTGAATCAGTAAATGACTCCATGAATAATGACCACACGAACAGAGCTAAATAGAAGTCAAAACAAGCCATCACTAAGACATACAGCAGTGGTTGAGGACACAGAAAAAATCAAAAGTGTAGTAGGTTTAAGTGAAGCAATAAAAATAAGGCTAGTTGTATTTGTATTTCATATTTTTGACACAGGTACTAAGGCCATCTGCTGCTGTCCCTAATTTTTATCCATTGACGAGAGGGTAGATAGCTAGTCAGCAGCACCCTAGTACTCATCCATGATCCAAGCTGAGGGATTGAATAAGGCTACTTACTACTAACAAATATGTTAAGCCTAATGGTAAAAGAGTTAAATGAGCTTTAGGACAAATTGTTGAAAATATAACAGCAAATTAAGATGAGCAGAAGCAAGAGCAAAACATAAAGAAGAGAATAACATAAACATATATGTCTCTCAGATGATTCTACCCTTAAGATAGACAAGAAAGCCTCCAAGCAAACGTCTACAAGAAGGCGTATACGTAAGACCTACTAGAATTTATTGAGTCACCAAGAAAAATATCAAGTTATTATTGAGAATGAAGTAGAAAATTTTAAGTGTTATTTGTGGTTTTGCAAAATGGACTTTGGCAAGTTATAATATACGATAAAGATATAGATGGGATAGTTTGACATTATCTGTGGGAAATAATTAGTTGAATAAAATGTCATACTATTTATGTTAAGAACGTTCTATTTTTGTAGAGACTCGTGGATATAGTTTTATCAGGTCTACAAGACTGACTGTTTTTACAACTTAGATAACGTAATAACTTTCAAAAGCAAGTCCTGAAAATATTTATATATAGTTAGACGTATATAATTGATTATACGAAGAAAATCTGAATTCAAAGCCTCTGAATATCAGTTTTTCAGATACAAAGTTAATTACCTAAGAGATAAACAAGTAGAAATACGAGACATTTGCAAAAATTTTAGTGGTAAATATTAGGATACAACGCAACTGGATACAGACAGATTTTGTGGTGAAACATTGTAGAACAGAGTTAGTAAAAATGCTTAATATATAAAACGTAAAGTCCTTACTATCTACAATTTGAAACACTGAAACAAATGTTAAATTCAGTAGAAAGAAAATTGTCCCACACTTATAATTTAGATTCCATATTTAAATGTAGTGATCATGTTTAAATATATTGCAAAGGAGCTGTCTTGAAGACAGCTCTTATAGAGAATATATTAAGAATGTTTTCTTGAAGTACCTATAAAATCAACTTTTCACTCTTGGAAATGAATTACTAATTACACTAGAAAAGAAGCCAATACTTTTATTTTTATTTTCTATTAGTAGTTAGGGCAACACTTCCGTATCCAAAGGATGCCATCTCATGCTGATTGGCTGCCTCTGGTAGGGGAGAAAGGGGAGGGAGAACAATCGAAGATGAAGACGTTATAGTTACAAAAGTTGCCGCCATGACAGGCACCCATGATGCCAAAATTTACCACCAGGGTAAGACGCGTTGCTACGCCGCCATAACAGGCGGCCGTAATGGATGATTATGTAATAGTACCACAAAGTAGAGAACATGTTTCCAGGCAGCCATGACAGTCGGCCATAAATGGATGATTGTGTAATACTACCAAAAAGTATAGAATGTGTTCCCAGGCAGCCATGACTCATACAATAGATGTCTCATCATCTTAATAATTAATCATTGATTCAATAGTTAATTAAATCATCCTGTAAAGGACATTTAAGGCTAATTATTTTATTATTTATTTGTCCTAAAAAGGACATTACATTCCCTTATAATTTAATTACTCCTACAAGGACAATACAAGAATTAAAACTTACTCAAACAAGCGATTAAAGATTTTCAGTACTAATTTGTCAGTTAATTAGATTTCCTGTCCTAGAATAACTGTATCTTATTAAATAAAATGGTTAAATATTTTCAGTAACATGATTATACAGAACATATTGCTAGGGCTCCATGACATAATGACGCATACAATACATGACTATAGGTTTAAATCTCCTTAAAAAGGGAGATATACAATAATTACATCTTATACTTTGACTAATTTACCTTTATACAACGTTTTACATCCTCAATAAAACGTTTATTATGTAATAACACTTTCACTAATTTGGCTTTATACAACAAAATAATTTACACATGTTGCTTTATCTCACACCAGTTTTTACAAAGGCAGACTTCCACATATGTAGACACTTAAGTCCCGTTATTTTAACAACTGTCCATAGGATTTGAACAAATATACTGTGACAGTACTTGTACAAGTCATCAAGTCTAGATTTAATTATGTTAAAATCACTATTTCACATATTTTAACATCTGTACTAAAAATATTAAATGAATATAACCATTGATCACTGGTAAACACATTATCCAAACGTACACAAATCTTGTGAAAGCATGGAATACATTTCTAAACTGTTCATGGCTTTTTTCAGACAATGTTCTGTTGGACACTTAATGTTTCACAAATCATACATAACCAATAATCATTCTACAACTAAATATAATTAATGAATGATTTGTTGTTTAACTTTACTATTATTTAAAATATCAGAATTTTCAGACTGTCTAATGCTGAAACTCTATCAGGAAATTGCACACATACAATCTGGACACAGACTTTTCAAAAATACAAAAGTCACACACAAACTCTGGGTCGTGGGTCAGCTGGAAATGTATCAAAGTATCAGTTGGACACTGACATCAAGAGAAGTGTTTGTTAGATGGCTGTCACGTGGTCACACATACAGTGTTTTTGCAATGTAGAAGTAGAACAGAGTTTGAGGAAGAAACACCAGTTCGAAGAAATAAAAGTAAAGCATTATGAATAGCAGATTAAGTACACGTAGTCACAGTCCAAAGTGTTTGATATTCAAGGCTACTGACAGGCTTGGTAGAAAAACCATAAGATTAAAATGATCAAGTCTATTTCACAATAACTGGCTACCTAGTCCAAGGACCAAGTGATTAAAGTTTTTAGTAACATGAATTATACAAAACAATGTTTGTCATTTAACAAAACATCAGGTACTGTAATCATTATATACATTTGATAATAAACTCTACATAAAATTAATATTCACTTTACAAATCACTAAATGTATTTAATTAGATTATAATTATAATACAATCTGTATACACGATATATTTAATAATGAACTCTACATATACACCATACATTAATTAGTTTTACTGAAATTTAATAGTCAGCAAACATAATTCTTTACATAACATTTAAATGAATATTTTATCACTCAGCAAACGATTATTACATACTGTGTCCAAAAACTATCAGTGTTTCAGTCTACTTAGAATAAAATGAAAGTTCTGTTCTACTTAAACGTGAGACTTTTACAATATAACTAATATTTATGGAAAACTTTTATTGAAATAAAAGTTAATTATGCCCCCCAGAGGTACAGCGGTATGTCTGTGGTCTTACAATGCTAGAAACTGGGTTTCAATACTCGTGGTGAGCAGAGCACAGATAGCCATTTGTGTAGCTTTGTGCTGAAAACAAGTTATTACAACACACTGTCACGCCCATACACTTATGCTATAAGCGAAGGATGATTGTCTCAACACATCATCAATGGTTAGAAAGAAGAGGCTGTCTTATGGGTCGTCACATATTATTTTTAACCAATTAGTTTAGTAATATAGAAAATATTTAAAATAGCAAAACTTTCTATAGATTATTCACTTTAAGTTTAAATCATACCATACAAATAAAAACTCATAAAACTATGCAGCCATCATTCTATGTCATTATCGCTGAAAGCCACAAAGTAAGAATAAAATTCAAAGTTCTGTTTAATCAGTAACATTTCAGTCAAACCTTGACAGCTCTACTGCATAACAGTTGAAGGGCTTGTCTAATGCCTGCTGTATATTCTTGTTTTATCACATTATTAGTCACATAGAAAAATCACGACAATACCGAAAATTAATTGACAATCATAATCGTAAAAGAACCTTTAGTTATAATTCAAGTAATTATTCTTCAACTATTTCAAAACAGTTATTTTTACTCATATTGATTTTGAAACTGTTACCGTAACATGAATTATCTTTCATTTACACTTTATCAAATGCATAAAAATCATTGGTTACAAATCAGAGTTCTGTAATTTTCTTATATGAAATTCACTGCTCATCATAGACTAATACACTGTCTTTAGTATATGTAAGTAAATTCTCGGACTTAAGTATCACACATATTGTAACATATGTTAACAAAACTTCAAAATACACTAGGATACTATTTACGAAAACTTCTTAAATTATAAATAAATGTCAAACTTTCTATTTTATGGTTAAATTACACACATGAATATAAGTTTCTAACAAATCTCTATTTGATGTAGAAAACTCATGTTTCATCATAACCAGATGTAAAATAATTAATATATGTATGTAAAATCACATATTTAACAAGCATACTGAAACAATTGTGAACAAAAACTTCACGATATACTAATATGCTATTTAAGAAAACATCTTAGTTTATAAAATACTGACATATAATAATATATGTAATAATACCTGCCGTATATAACAAAAACAACCCGTATGTCCACTATACATTAACTTTGACAATGATTTTGTATCAAAAAATTTATATATTCTTATACTTCACATAACATTACAGAAAGATAAATGTAAATTCACAATATCTGATGATTTAATGGGAAATTATTTTTTACTTTTAGGCTAACTCATATATTTGTCGTTTAAGTATAACACACAAAGTAATATACACAGCGTGTTCACAAGTAAATAGACACCACCTTTTCAGATAAAAATTAAATTTTTCAGTCATATTCACATGAATTGATTTATTTATAATTTAATTAATATCTAGTAGATCTTCCTTTCGCTTCTCTTGATGTCAGTGTCCAACTGATACTTTGATACATTTCCAGCTGACCCACGACCCAGAGTTTGTGTGTGACTTTTGTATTTTTGAAAAGTCTGTGTCTAGATTGTATGTGTTCAATTTCCTGATAGAGTTTCAGCATTAGACAGTCTGAAAATTTTGATATTTTAAATAATAGTAAAGTTAAACAATAAATCATTCATTAATTATATTTAGTTGTAGAATGATTATTGGTTATGTATGATTTGTGAAACATTAAGTGTCCAACAGAACATTGTCTGAAAAAAGCCATGAACAGTTTAGAAATGTATTCCATACTTTCACAAGATTTGTGTACGTTTGGATAATGTGTTTACCAGTGATCAATGGTTATATTCATTTAATATTTTTAGCACAGATGTTAAAATATGTGAAATAGTGATTTTAACATAATTAAATCTAGACTTGATGACTTGTACAAGTACTGTCACAGTATATTTGTTCAAATCCTATGGACAGTTGTTAAAATAACGGTAATTAAGTATATATATATGCGAAAGTCTGCCTTTGTAAAAACTCGTGTAAGATAAAGCAACATGTGTAAATTATTTTGTTGTGTTACGTACTGAGAATTTGAAATAATCCAAAGCTGCGTTAAATAATTTAACTTTTAATATTTGAACTGTACCCTGGATTTAGTGTTTAGAAATATGCCGATATTTTAATTAATTTACGCTATTTGCCAACAAGATTGATTCCCACCGTTTTTGTTTTGACAAAATACGTTTTAATATATACATACAACAGTATAATTTACAATGGCAACTATTACGATTATTTATTACAAACAAAGTTTCATAAACAGAAATTTCACTAACTTACAAATAACCTAAAATCGTCTTCCTACTTCAGAGTCTCCTTGATACCCAGCGAGTTTACTTGAAGTCGATGTACATATAATTGGCGGGAAGCTAGCTAGCTTTATCAAGCACGGATTTGTTGGACCGTCGAAGTAAGATAATATTTTCATAAAATCACTAATGTCCGACGAGAAACCAGCAATATTTTTTGGAAAGATACTAACGTTTAATGAGAATTCACTGACGTTCGAAATTTATAGCTGTTCCTGGTCAAATGTCGTATATTTTCCGGTTGATAAGGGTTAGCAAAATCACAGTTTATAGCTTACACGATTATAACATTTCCTAGTAGACTTGTCACTTCTATGTTCTCTGTTTTTTGGTGCATCGCTTTTTATAGGCGCTCTATTTAACAGGTTACGGAAGTGGATATATTGTTGATTCTTGTGTTCACAAATATTCTACAACCTTGGAGAATTGGCGGGAGTTTCGCCATACTTAACTAACACGGTAAGCTAGACACGCCCTCAAATATAAACTTATTAGAAACCAACGCTGACATTAAAATAAATATACAACAAATTCGTTATACATTATATATCTGATACTACAAGTCACGCATATTTTTAAATACAAATTCAATCCAAACAACGTTCATATTAAAAATAAATACATAATAATAAATTCGTTACAGTTGTGTAAAGCCAAACTAGTGAAATAATAAACATTTTATTGACGATGTAGCCTCCCAGTGGCACAGGGATAAGTCCGTTAGAATCCGGGTTTCGATACTCGTGTGTAGCTTTGTGCTTAACTTCAAACAAACAGACAAAATTATCCCTGTCAGGCATTCAACAAATGTATCGTGTTCACACATCAACTTTCCTACACGTTCATTGTGGATACAACAATGAAAAGAATATATATACACTGTATATATGTATATTATTCTCTACTGCACCATTAATCCCCAGTTGTCAACTAACTATTTAATTAAAACAAATTCTACAACAACTTATCTCACATTACGGTAAACAAAGTATCAAATTATATAACACACGATGGTTTGGTTTAGTTTTAATTTCGCGCAAAGCTATACGAAGGTTATCTGCGCCAGCTGTCTCTAATTTAGCAGTCAAAGACTAGAGAGAAGGCTTGATATTATGCACACAAAATATATTTATTTACTTTAGAATGTTATGTGTTTCCTCAATGGGAGGCTAATACGCAAGATAGCTTCGACATACTAAAACCCGGGACTTTAAATAAAATCAACATGATATTATACAGGAGGTCATTTTGTAATTACAAATTTATGCTATGTATCTCCTAAACAAGAATTTCAAATAGTGTTATGGACAAGTTATTATGCAGACAAAATATACTTTTTATTCTATCTATGTTTGTCCTCGTGGATACTATTTAGCAACATACATAGTTCATATATCAAAAAGTTGGAACTCTAAATAAAATCAACTTGGCGTTGTTTAGATTTAGTTTGAATTTCGAGTAAAGCTACACGCTAGCCGTCCCTGATTTAGCAGTAAAAGACTAGAGGGAAGGCAGCTAGTCATCACCACCCACCGCCAAATCTTGGGCTACTCTTTTTACCAACGAATAGTGGAATTGACCGTCACATAATAACGCCCTTTCGGATGAAACTTAAGTTAAGTTTTGAACTGTTTGTATTCGAGTGATCTGCTTTCTCTAGCTTTGTATTTACTATCTATGTTTGTCTAAAATATAAAAAATGTAGTTTTCAAACATGCACAAACAATAAATCAAACAGTAAAATAGAATGCCCCAAAACTACTATAATTTATCTGGCTTTCTAACTAATCTATAAATAGGTTATAAACATGTACCATTGACAAGTAAGCGTGAGTAACACGTAATTTAAAAAATATGAAGATTTGGGAAGAGCTTCTGTGATGAGTGTAGCAAATTTATTGTTGTCTTAGAAAAAATGTAAGATAGGAGACTTTTACTTTACATTCTAGCTTGTCAATATCAATAGTTGGTGAATGTTACTGGAAGACATTCTGAAAGCCATATAAGGGAAGAAAGACATTATAAACAGGAGAATTCAGAGCAGAGAAGTGAAGATTGAGAATTTATTTAAATATCTAGTTTTCCAGGTAAGAAATTAAAACCTATAAATATTAAAAGGTAAAATATAAACTACGCCAGATTCATTAACATATATTGAAGATAAAGCTGTTTAATTAAATTTTGAATGTAACTCTTTAAGGAAGTTTTTTTTACCAAATTACTGTACATATGAAAACAATAGAAAGAAATAAAGAAAACAGGCTGAAAGAAAACAAAACAAAAAAAACATTGATAGCTAATAAACAAAATCCAAAATCCTGTACGAACGCCTATATCATTTTCCCTCCAGAACGTAATAAATTAATTTTGTTTCTTTTTTTTTTCAATCCATGCTTATAATGCACCCATTGTTTAAAGTACGGGGAATATTTTGTGGTATCACACGTATTCAAACCCGGCTCTCCATCTCCGAAATCCAGAGTTCCATCACAGGGCTAACCCGCGCTCATATAAGTGAGAGAAACCCTGTTTAGTTGTTTCCATTGACCAACAAACTTCGTTGGAAATAACCGAAAATGATTTACTAAATTATACTAAATATCCACTGAGAATGTGTAGCGCTAATTCAAGTATTTATTCAGCGTCGAATATTGTAAATATAATGTTTTATCAACCATCTTCATCTTCATTATTAAACGATAAAACCCTATAACACGATCGTTTAATACTCGTCTCCCTACCACCCCTTAGAATGAGTACGTCCCCACTACAGCAGACCATGACACAGAAATAGAGTAGGGCAAATACGAGCTCATGAAACAAGTGTTGTGTCACATATTAGCAATAGCATCAATTTATTCTGTGATTATAGTCTGTTTCCGATATAGAGGATTAACGCCTGTTTTACAATCTTCTCACATTTGGTTTAAATGGATGACACTAACAATTTGCAGAACACCAGCACAAAACTTTGAAACCATTTACCTGAATATACCCGAATAAAGGTATACCCTACACTAGCTAGTATAGGTCAAATAAAGATATACCTAACACTAGCTAGTATAGGTCAAATAAAGATATACCTTACACTAGCTAGCATAGGTCAAATAAAGATATACCCTACACTAGCTAGTATAGGTCAAATAAAGATATACCCTACACTAGCTAGTATAGGTCAAATAAAGATATACCTTACACTAGCTAGTATAGGTCAAATAAAGATATACCTTACACTAGCTAGCATAGGTCAAATAAAGATATACCCTACACTAGCTAGTATAAGTCAAATAAAGATATACCCTACACTAGCTAGTATAGGTCAAATAAAGATATACCTTACACTAGCTAGTTTAGGTCAAATAAAGATATACCCTACACTAGCTAGTATATTTCAATTTCGATAAATTTGAAACATCAGAAAAAACTATACGAATATAGTTTCTATTCATATGCGTATTTTTATGGGACTAAAAAAGTGCAAAGGTTTAAAATAATATTATCATGATTTTGGAAAAGCAAATATATGAAGTAGTCTAAGGGTTCTGTCTTATTCGAAAAGTAAGGTGTTTCAGATATCATACTAAAGATATACAGCCTTGGCCGAAATGTTTGCATATTTTGTAACAAATAAGATTTTTATTATTAAGATGGAATACAAATAAACATAGCACTGTCAAACTGAGAAATGCATGTTATATTAAACATCTAGATATGTAATTTGTATAATGAGACAGATTCTATGGACATCATGAACGATTTATTAGAACATCAAATAATATTATCAGACGCCTGTAGAAAGATGTGTAATTCAGCATTTCACCTATCACAACAAAAACCACACCAAAACATATAGAGTGACAAAATATAAGATCAAATTATTATAAATAACGTCTGTAACCTTATATCAGTTCATATTAAACATTCAGTATTTGGTTAGGCCTCCTCCGCAAGGCGATGTGGCATGCTATCAATAAGGTTGTTGATGTAATCCACCGGGATTTTATCCCAACTTATCACTATAAAGTGCTGTAACTCCGCTATAGTAGCTGGTTTAGGGTCATGGTTAACGATTTTTCTGCTCAGTTCTGCTCAACAGTTCTCAATGGAATTACAACATGAAGACTTTGCCGGCCATGGCAATGTTGTAATGTCCTCCTGGTCAAGACAATCCTGTACAATACGTGCGCTGTGGGCAGTGGCATTGTCATTCTAGAACACAAAGTTATTGCCAAACCCTTCCCTAGCATATGGCAGAAATATCATCTCCACGTGATACCTGTAGGAGGCGCCATTGACGTTTCTACGGAGGATTGAAGAGTAGTTATTTCACCATGAGGAAAAACTACCCAAACATGTACTGCAGCACCTCCTGTGTGTTGCCTGTGCGAAAAACATTCGTCCCTCATCTGTTCTCCAGGCAAACGACGAACACGAACCCTACCATCAGCTTTAACAAGCCGGAAATAGGACTCATCTGAAAAGATGACATGTCGCCAGTGTCCTCACTGTAAGTTGGTATGCTGTCTTGCCCAAGTAATATGGTAACGGCGGGGAATTCTGGTTAATATCGGTTTATAGATAGCCCTTCTTGCAAAATAACCTTGTTTGATCTTTATTCTATTTACTGTTCTTCTGGATACCCTGAAATGAATGTATTAATACCATTCCTGTCGTAAGGTATCTCAAGACTTCTTTCGACCTAGACATGTTTACCTGATCAAAATATGATCATCTCGGGCAGTAGTTTTTCGGGCGTCTACCAGTAGACATTCCTGGAACAACATTTCCTGTAGTCTAATGGCGTTTCAGGATCTTGGATTCAGTACAATGGGGGTACCCTACTGTTCTGGCAATGTCCATTTGCTTCATGTCGTTTCTGGACAGTCAAACAATTTGACGCTCTTTAACTTCTGTCACGTGACGAGATATGACTCTACACCAAGTACAGAGAAATTGCCTGAACAATACGTTGTTTTCTATTGTTTCTTCTTCTTACAAACACTTTTCAATTGACCGCCATTCCTTCATTTTTTGGCGGATTGACTTGAAAACCGACAGGATTATATTTTAGTCCAAGAAGCCGAGAATTTTTTTTTCATTTTTTGATTTAGGCCATTTTAAAGAATTTTATGTGGTCAAAGGTCAAACGACCCAGAAATGTATATTTTGGGCTCCTGTGCGGTCATATTTACAGCAATCAAGATGAAAGTTTGCACAAATATAAATTTTCATGCGCCCAACACATTGATTTATAAAAAATTGGATTTGCTCATTTTGTGTCTTTTTAGTGGGGTCAGAGCTCACGAAAAGCATAATTTTGGGGGTTTTGGTCAATTACTTAGCCATATTTTGACCAATTTAGATAGGATTTGGTACAAAGATACTTTTCTACGGGTCCCACACATTGAAAAATAAAAATGGTGGACTTGGCAATTTTTAGTAATTATAGGGAGGTCAAGATGCCACAAAAAAGCCCAATTGTAGGGTTTTTTTGAAAATTACTCCTCCATACTTCGATCAATTTACATGGGATTTGATACACAGATATTTATTTACAGGTCCCATACATATACATAGAAAATGTAGGATATGCCCATTTTTGAACATTTTAAGGGGTCAAAAGGTTAAATAAACCCATAATTGTAGGAGTTTTGGTCAATTATTTAGGCTTGTTTCGACTAATTTACATGAAATTTAGTAAAATGTAATATTTGCAGGTCACAAACAGAGATACAGACAGTTTGGGAATTTTTGTCTTTTTTTCAATTTTTCAGTGAAGAAAGTACAATTTGGGGTTTTCGTGAACTACTGATGTGTATGTAACCACCTTACATGGGATTTAGTACAAAGATACCTTTTTACAGGTCCCAAGCAGTGATATAGACAACTTCGATTTTTTCGTGTTTTTCACGATTTGTCTGGTGTCAAAATTGGCCTTGTTGGGATTGTGTTGTGGAGACATGTTGCGTTCACTTGCGAATGTTGGCCATTTGATTTAATTTAATTTGAGCCAACAACTGTGTTATAATTGAAGATTCTGCTGACAATAGCCTTCTTGCAAAAATATTAATAGTTTGTGTATTAAATTTTGCAAGATTTTGATCTTAATGGTTTTTTGTAGATGTTTCTATCTATAAATTCTAATTTGAGTAACTCGATACTTACGTGAATAAACGTAACTTCAAGGCGAACCTTAACTTTACGCTTGTAGCAAGTATATTAGAAGGTCGAACTAATGATAAGTAACAACTATTTTACATTACTCATCAAACTTTACGCTATCATATTTAAGTTAGATTAAAAAGAATAGTTTTTTTTTCAACTAATGATCTTTGTAAAGTACCGTATGCAGTGTCTACAGCAATTATTCAGGTCGTCTCCGAATAAATTTTCAGGCGATTAAACATTCTCTAGCAATTATCTTTCGCCTTATTATTTTGTTATACTGTTCTTAGTTTAACCTCCCTCTGCTTTAATAATAAATGCTAGTCCACGATCAAGGTTTTTTCTTGTTTCCTGCAAGTTTTACATAATTCTTCCTTCGACTTAACAGTTATTCCTTTCAGCCTGGAACCTAGTTCGTCCCATAAATATTTAATAAAATTGAAATCTGTTGAGTGTGGGGGGCTGGGGGTCTGTCTTTCATCCAGACTACTTTATTTTCTGCCAATCATCTTGTGTGTGTGGTTTATATCCATACCTTCTTGAGCAGAAACTTTCTTGCATTTAAATCCCTAGCTGACTTCTTTAGATTCACCTGCAGAATATCTCTGTACATCTGCCCATTCATGTTGCCTTCTATTAGCACAAGTTCACCAGCACCTGAAGTTGTCATACAATACTAAACTTTATTAATGTGTCCACCATGTTTCATGATAGGCTGAAGTGAGTGCTTATTAAATTATTCTGATTGCTTTCTCCACACCATCACGTTCCCATCTAAGCCAAACAACTTAAATTTGAATTCATCTTACCAAATATGTTTGCTGGAAAATGCTTTTGGTTTTTGAGGTTGTTTTGTGGCAAATGCTAATATTCTGTTCTTGATGACTACGCTGACAAAGAGCTTTTTCTCTAGCAACCCGATCACTGAATTAATTCTCTTATTTTTGTGCTGACACCTTAACGTGTCTCCTGCATAATATCTAAATCACTAATGTGTGTTTCTTCTGACCTTGGCACCAAAAGCGCGATCTTATCGTTCTGTGGTGGTTCTTTTTCTTCTTCTGCTATTCAGTTTGCTCGTTTTCTTGGTCTTTTTATCTATAGTATGGAATGCACAATCAGATATGGTATCATTTTTTTTTCATATTTCTATCTAGTTGTACGCTTCACTGGATGATATTACTCGCGGACAGCATTAGAGTATTCTGCTATTCTCACTGTTTTGAAGCAAAATGATAAATTATTCTGAAAGTAGTGTCTTTTATATAATATATCTACTTTTAATTTGCATGATTTCATTTACTATCTGGTAAGTTTCTAAGAAAATTATTCTGGTTTATACTTTTGCCTTATTAATTGTTATGAGACTGCCTGAATAATTATATGATCACATTTAGCATAAGATCTTTAGTTAGAATATTTATTATAAGAGAAAAAGTATTTGAATTTTATTTAAAAGTTGCTTGACTATATACTAAAATACAATATATAGCTTTCTCTTTGCAGCATTCAAATTCACCATAAAAGATTACTAAAAATTAAGAAATGCAGCACTTTTTGAATAATTGGTGTAGACCTGTGAGACCTTCAGTTTCATAAGTCTTCAACAGGTCACCTATTAATTACCAAAGATGCTTTGTTTGTGCCCAAATGAGTATTATGTCTAAGTCCGTGTTACGAGGGTTGGTTGAAAAATAGTGGAGTGTTTGAAAACTGACAGCCTCAATGTTAGCACAAATGTTCTTTAACTCTTACATTTTACAATTTTAATAGGTTGTGCCATAAAATATTCATAAAGTGTTTCCTAAAGAATTGAAATGTTTATAGGGAAATATATTTTTGGTACAAAATAGTTTACATTTATTTCAAGCATACTAATTTATCCCACGCCAATATGCATTAAACTGTAACCTATACATCTTCTGTAAATAATCTTATCAGGACCAAAGAAAACATCATGCCTTGCATTGGTCTGAAATACGTCAGTAATCTGCAGTTACACTTTACTCAGCTTAACTCACAAATCTCTGAATATGCAGTCAAAGTTAACATATTCCTCACCAACCCCCCCCCCCACAAAAAAAAAACGTGTATCAATGTTCCCCCTTGATGTGTGTAAATTATACAGCAACTTTTATCTTACTAATGGAAACCTGTATACTTATGAATATTTTTGTTTTTAAAACTATAAATATCATTTTCTGGTATCAGTGAAAATGCCAGGTGTACGTAAAACTTTCAATATTTTGGACACATTTGTTTATTGTCTGCAAATTGTGTTCACTATATATATTCATGTACGTAATTCAACATACATAAACCAATTCATATATGTGTATAGTTCTCCATGCACGTATACAATATCATAAATAAGCACACACGCTAACTTACCTCTGTTTCAACTTAAGTACAAATCAAATGAAAGGCTTAGGTTAAAAAGGCTTAGGCCGTGTTTGCATTAGGATGATTTAAGTTATGTAAGGGTAAGATAGAAGGAAGGATATGATGAGCCATGTAATTAGCTAGTAACCTAGGAAAACGTCAACTCTGCCCAAACAATTTACCAGGTTGGGTCCAGAAACCTTACTGAGGAAACTCAATGGATTACTAAAGACGTTCTTGTTCAAATAAAAGTTTAGGCAGAAAAGACTGTACTTGGCTGGCGAATTCTGTGGAATGTATTTGCTCTATAAGTGTTTTTTATGACCTTTCAAGCTGCTGACACGAATCTTCATTGAGTCAAATTGGCCAAGTTGCATGAAAAAAATATTGTTAAAATGCACCTATAATTGAGAAGTAGGTAAGTATAATCAAGAAATGTCTCAAAAGTTTAGCTGACTCGAGAAGATATTGAAACATATAAAAATACAGCTGGAATCAATAACTTTTTGTCGCGAGTAGGAGGAATTACATAATCAGACCTTAACTCAAGTGTGGGCATGTGGTTTGATGGTTCTTCTGTTCGATTTAAACAAAAACGGTTCACATAGGACTGCAATCTACGATTTTATCACATTTCATGGATAATTGGTGAATTTTTGTTTAAAATGCTTTTTTTATGTTTCCTGGTTTTGAAATTTTGTGCGAAGTCAAATATTTGTTGTTAGTTCGAATTTATAATATGTCCGGTGTTGTAGTTGTGTTTTTCTGCGGTTGATTTTTCTATATATAGAGAAATAATTTCGCATCTTGGTGTTTTATTGTCCTGCAGACCTCTTATATAGAGTGTTCACCACATGAGCACAAAATGTTGTAGATATTGTATGTCAATTTGTCTTCATTTGTAAAGATTCAACCTTGGTAAGTAACTTTAGTTGTTAAGGTTTTTTGAATCTAAAGTACAATTGGATGTTGAATTTATTGCATATCCTTATGACTTTGTAACTTAGTTTTGGAATGATTGGAAAGCTGAAGGCGATTATGGCTTTTTTGTGAGGATTGAGAGGGTTGAATTTCTTGAGGTCAGTTTTATAAATATTTTATAGAGCTTACCATATTACCATTGATTATCATTATTTTCATAAATAAATAATTTCGACTAATATTGGCTAATATATACAGAACATTATCCTAGGTCTTTTAAATTGTTTCGATTGTAGGCAAGAGGTTTTAATGCAAACAATTTAAATTCAAATTAGGCTTTGCATTAAAATGGATAACTACCATTTAGTGAATCTTTTTTTCGGTCATCATCATCAAAATTTGAAATTAGAATGAGAATCAATACTTAAACAAATAAACTAACTTGTAGATTATAAAATCGACTGTTTTATGTCACTTAAAATAATAATGTTATGCTGTCTATCCTGGATTTTTTATTTATAATTAAAGTACTTTTTTTTGAGGATCCCATAAGGAGGAGCGTATGTGTGTTTTGGTATAACAAAGCCATATCGGGTTATCTGCAAACCCTTGATTTTAGTGTTGTAAATTCGAAGACTCACGGTTGTTCCTTCGGGGGACCATAAAGAAGAGGTGTAATAATTATACTTGAAAATTTTCAGAAACTGGGAAGAAATTTTTCTTAAGATACAGAAAGATAGATTGCATCTTGAATGTAAAAGATTGAAATTGACACAAAATGTCGTCTTTTTAAGACTTATAACAAAAAAATAGTAAATACAATTATAAAACATAGCATGTATAATATAAAAGTAAACGGAATAAAAATTTACCGAGAACTTCTGGTTCGTTTACGAGAAAGTTGAAAACTCATTATCATGGTTTGATTTTGCACACTGTAAATCCTGCTTAGAAACAAAGAAGAACAAAGAATTAAGACAAATTATATTGATTAGAAAATTGGCTAATGATACCATAGGTATGTTGATGATATTTTTGTTAGTTTGAATATACAAGAACACGTGGATTTATTCTTGGACTATTTAAACATCAAGATTATACCTGAAAAAGAAGAAGAAAATAACTCAAAATTGTCTTTTTTTTTTAGATTTTGTTATTAACAACTCTGGTGGTTTGTATAGTCATGTTTACAGCTTTATACTTGTTAAATATAAGGCTAATTTATATCACTTAAAACAACAATATTCTTGTTTCCTAATACTAACAAAAGTGTTACTAGCCAATTTTATAATTTACAAGTTAGTTTATTTATTTGTTGGGTTATTGAGCCTCACCGTAATTTTAAATTTTGATAATAAAGACCGAAAAAAGATTCGCTAAATGGTAGCAAATGCATTAGGTAAATGCAAAGCATAATTTGAATTTAATTTGTTTTCGTTAGAACTTCTTGCCTCCAACCGAGACCATTTAAAAAGCCTATGATAATTCTATATATATATATATACATATTAGCCAATTATAAAGTCGAAAATATATTTTTATCATTTTATATATAATTTTTTATGAATAAACATTAACCCTAGTTTCATTTTTTTTGTATAATGACGGTCGATAACACTTTCACCAAATGGTGTTATTAAACTTTATTTCCTTTCATGTTTACAAGTCTCTTTTGTTTCGATTTAACTACTTGTTTTAAGTATTATTTGACATCATAATTTCTTTTAATGGAGTAAGGGTGGTTAGACTTGAAATATAGATATTTGTCAGACGAGTGGAGTTCCTGTAAATCGATGTAATGAGATGATGTCTAGGAAAGGAAGGGAAATATTTTTCTACAGTTTTTATTGTTAACTGGATGCTTTGATCAATATAATTGAGATGTTGAAATTCTGCAATGCGTCTAGGATATGAAGCTAAATTACAAAGGTAAAGTCGATGTATCTTTTCCACCTGTATGGTTTAGTATGGCAGAATTTAAGGATTTGGATTCGAAACTTCACATACATAAGTCACCAAGGGTTGGGGAATGAGGAAAGCCCACATGTTTGTTCGAAGAAGTACTGACCCATAAATCAAACCATTAGTAATAAGGGTCCAGTTTGACTGTACTCCATTAATAGCAATTTTTTGTTGTTTGTCATCCAAATATTTTACATTCCAGTTTACTAGTCTTTTCCTAATCCATACCAATGCAATTTTCTTAGATAATCTTTTGTGTGACACCTCATCAAATGCTTTTTGACAGTCTAAGTACTTCAAGTCTACGCTATTTGCTACATTCAGGTAATGATAAAAAAAACCTCGAGACAAATTAACAGATTAGTAAAAGTTAATTTATAATAAATTATATTCATAAATACTATTCATCCAACAAAATCTACACCTATCCTTCCCTTATGCATATGATGACGTTGTCTGTACTTCCCTATTCCTAATTTAATTTTTGCACAGCTTAATGAAGTTTAGAAAGCTTATCACGACGTACACATTTTACAATTTTAATTATATAGATTATATGTTTTTGAAAACCTTTGTTTAATAGATTCTCAAGACTTTTTCTCACAACAGAAGTAATGCCAAGTGGTAGATAATTCATATGGAAACTTTAACCACTTCTTTTAAAACGTAATTACTATCATGACAATTACTCTGAGATCTCGATCCAAGAACATTTTAAAACGTAAATACTATCATGACAATTACTCTGAGATCTCGATCCAAGGACATTTTAAAACGTAAATACTATCATGACAATTACTCTGAGATCTCGATCCAAGGACCTTTACACCTTCCATCTTTCTAAGTTCATGTAGCACTTGTATAATTTCAATTCATCTGCGATTATATGTCTACTTATCAGTAGCTCTAACATGAGGTGTGTCCGAAGTCAAGACCTTAATATACATGCATCTAATTACTTTCAAAACGTGTTGGTGGAAACATTTAAGCAGCATTATTATGAATAGTGATATCTGCACACATTTTTGAACATGTATTTTATTAGCAGAGGCCCAAAAACTAATTCAGAACATATAAATTGACATTTAGATAGACATATTTGAATATGTGAACATGAATTATTGTGTTTACTTGCCATAAGTCCACGCAGAACCTCAGCATTCCTTCTTTCTTCTGACAACTGGGGATGGCCGAGCACTTTCTGAAGGCTGTATGAATCCATACTGTATCATCCACTGTATCCCAGCACTTACTATAAGGAAATTGACACAGTGGTTGCTTTATTGGATATGCATCGCCTGTATTTGTGTAGTGCTGAGTCACCATTGCTCATCCTAATTTGATATCCAGTCTCATAAACATCAGCATATTCACTCAACAAGTCACTGAGTTGCTTTTGCTGTGCAATCATCAGCCAATGTCCTCAGGTGTGTCAGTAGCTTGTTGTTGGAGTGACAAAAGCAACCCTAATATCAATTTCTTCTACTAAAGTTTAAAGGATCTACATAACTGTTTAACTATTACTATTCTTACCTTTCTGTAGATATTTTCACAAATCTTTGTCTAAAGCTTGTTTCTTACTTGTTTGAAAGTTTATGCATAATACTTTGTGGTTTTATAGTACAATTATAAACGAACTTTTTTTATGCATAAATCAAAATTTCTGCAACTATTATCATTCACAAATCTCTAACTCACACCAATACTTTCTAAGAGGTCCAACTCAAATGACATTGATAAATTTTTATTTTTAGGAAATACAAAGGACAGGAGAGATCATCACGTGGCGCTCTTTAACCTAGTACAATATAGGGTCAATAACATTAAAATAAATGTCTGGAATTAGAAAGTTTTGTAACACACACACAAAATCATATATATATTTCTAGCTTATAATGATATCAGAAACGTATGAAATGTGTCATGACAATTTATAATGATTTAAGAGTATATATATATATATATTAGATATTTGTTGACAAATTAGAAATTCTATTACACAATAACATTTAATCTTATTAGCTCACCCAAGCATTAAATACATTTTTCACAAATGAACATAACTGAGAAAAAGTTTGTGTATTTTGCAGAGTTAATTAGGAAATAAATCATAATATAAATAGTTTTTGTTATCAATAAAAAAGCTCTTGATAAAATATCTTAATTTTGTTTCTCACAATAAATGATGTGGTCTGCAAGAAAATATACATCAAATCATTATATAAACCTAACACATTTACTGTTTATCATTACAGAATATACTTTACAACAACAATGTAAAATTGCAGACTTGAGAAACATACTGAAACATATATTTACACAACTTCATGATACACTAATATACTATCAACATCTTAGTTTATAAAATACTGGATGTGCTTTCACACAACTTTTGTACATTATGTCCATAATATTATTTCACTTAAAGTCTATATTTGTTCATGTAAATACTGAAGATCACCTGTGTAACATTATGTGAAAAACAAACATTGAATTTATCACGAGACAAATCAGAAATTTCTTCAGATAGATTGTGAAACAATGTTACGGTAACATGTATTATTTTTTCACATAAAAATTACAAAATCTTCATTTACAAATCAGTGTTGCTATGTATCAGAGTTAATATATTAGTTCTTGTTTTCAAATATTGCATGACAACAGAATAGGTTGATCCTCAAGTTGAGGTCATTGACAGCCATATAACTAATGATCAGAGGTCAGTCCTAAGTTGACCAACTCTATTTTGCAATATACAGGAAGCAGTTAAATATGGATGGCTCATCCCTACATAAACTGCAGTCAGGTTAGACTACAATCACTTTGAATTCACCATTCATGTAATTATGGTATCTTATAGTTCTACTCATCTGCTGCAAGTATTATTCTATCTTTCAAATATATTCTAAATGAAACAAGTAGTGCTACTGAACTATTTCCATATCGATAATGTGTAATCAAGATACAGTACATATAATTGTATACTTATGTACTATATGGTCCCACTGTCCATTAGTTGTGACGAGCTATAAGAATTAGAAAGAAATGTGTGTGTCTGCAATTAAGCAGAATTTACTTCCTTCCGTGGCCTCTAACTGTTGAAGAGGCTGAAAAACTAAAGGCTCTGAATACTGTTAGTTGCTTTTATATCATTTACAAAATTCTATGGATTATTATATTTTTCTGTAGTAATATAGATATTCTTTTTTTCTGGCTTTTACAGGTATCTGTTAAACTCAATCAGAATATTCTTGAAAAATACAATAAGTCATTTAAACAACATATTTATTTTAATCATTTGGATAAACCAATAAGTACTTGTTTACAAAATAAAGAACTGTTTTCACCCAATATGATCTTAATCAACATTTTAAAAGTCAGTCAGAGTAAAAAGAATATACCATTAGACGAGTCTTTCAAAACTGAGGACACTGCATTGGAATTGCCTGTAAGCATTGTCTGTAATTATAAGTTATTGATTATTGGTCTTGATCTACTTAAAAAACTATCAGTTATTTGTAAAGAGAATAATAATGACATTTGCTGTGCTAAGACTATAATAATAACATCAGCATCCCTTAGAAAAGATTCCAAATATAACAGTATTATAAATCAATGAAAGCCTCTACTTACATGCGTGGCTAAAGACTTACATGTTTCATCTAATGATTAAGAAGGATCTTGTGAAATAAAGGAAATTTCAAATTTTGAACATCATCTAAATGTTCAAATACATATAATTTCTTCTGAACATTTCAATCACGTAATTTATAAAGATCCTTCATATCATAGAGATATTTCTGTGGTATCATGATAATCATTTTGACGTTATCACGCCAATGTTTGTTACAGTAGGAAATGTACAAAAGGTCAACCCATAGTTTGTGCTGATTATAAAAGGTTTTGTAAATTGGCAGACTGTTACAATATTTCGTTATTATTGAAAAAAAAAATGTAAGCCAGATTTCCATCAATGTGGTGAAATAAAATGCATATGATATAAATCATTTGTTTTAAATAACCATTTATGTTTTCTACAGAATAAAGACACGAAAGATTTATCTAATCGGTATATATTATTCGATTTTGAGACTGACTAGGAAACCGTAATTTATAAGGTAAATTACTGTGTGGCCCATGATCTTAAGGAAAGAGTTTTTCAAGGTTATAATCAATGTGACAAATTTTGTAAATTCTTGTTTTTGAAAGAGCATAAGAATTATATTGCTATAGCTCATAACATGAAAGGTTTTTATGGGCATTTTATTTTGAATTATCTTATTTGTCGAGAGAAAAACCTGACCTTATCGTAAACGGAGGAAAAATTATGGTTATTACCATCAAAAGTTTGATACGGAAAATAATTGATAGTTATAACTTCATACCCTTGACCTTATCATTCTTTCCTAAAACCTTTGGTTTAGAAGAACTACAGAAAGGAGATTTTCCTCACCTTTTCAACGTAAAATCAAACCAGGAGTATCGAAGATCTATACCAGATGCCAGCTTTTACTCTCCTGATTCCATGTTAGCATCTGAAAGACGAAAATTCTTGGACTGGAACTGTCAGTGAAGAGAGGAAGGGTACATCTTTGACTTTCAAGAAGAGATGTATAGGTAAGAAAATAATACTATCATTGTTGAAAGTTATAGTTATTATTATTTATTTTACTTTATGTAATACCATTCAGACATAGACATACTTTGATGGTGCTGTCTTCAATTCAGAGAACAGTTTTTCGTGATACGCGTACAGACCCCTTCAGGTACATGTCCATAGCTTCTGTATGCATGGCTCTATACAGAAGCAAATTTGTACTACCTAAATCAATAGCTCTCACACCTAACTACAGTTACTTTACATTGAACAACTATAGCTAAGTAAGTATCCAGTGGTTAAACTATAAACTATACACAGAAATCTGAGGGAGTCAAGATCTAACACGCACCTAAAGGTGGTGAGGAACAAATCCTGAATTATAATGTAGATGGTTTCTGTAAGAACCACAAAACATATACGAATTTTATTGGTGCTACTACCATGGGTGTAGTAAGTGTTATGGTTCTGATACACAGAATGTAGTCCTAAGTAGACTCATGTGATTTGTGGTTGAGCAAATACTGTGAGTATCCAGTTGTACATCCTATCATCATAACAATAAATTTCACTGACTCAAAAAAAAGTATTTTGATTTTATAAAATGCAACATTTTAGCCCTCACGAAACTCTACCACCCCGTTTTACTTTTAAGTGTATTGGCAAACTAATTTTCCTTATGCAGATCATGTGTGGAGTCAAGATCACCACCATCATTTGAAATTATATAATATGCTAGAGAAGTTAGGTTCGTCTGTATTGTATTACAATACAGATAGTATTGTTTACATTTCAGACAGATCTAACAATCCACCTCTAGGGGATTATATTGGTGAATTTGCAGACGAGCTCGATGGTCATCCATTACATCATGAGTCAGTGGTGGTCCCAAAAACTATGGAAACTTACATGGTGGTGGCAGTCCAGTTGTAGGAATTGCCCTCAATTTTATAAACAGTGAGAAATTAAACTTCTCAAGAATGAATAGTAAAATAACAGACCTGTTCAATCGTTTTAAGCATCCTATAATGGTGACAAATCCTAAGAAGAAACGTAGAAACTTAAAGACTCAGACCATTTATAACAAGGAAGAAAAGAAATATTATGGTCCAATTTACACCAAATGACACATCCTTCCAGATTTTAATGTTCTTCTGTATGATACTGATTTTTTTATCAAATGGAACTAACTCCTTGTTCTATGAACTGAAAAGTGGGCATGTGCAGGACCTTGGGGGTAAATCCCAAGTGTTCTCTATCATGATTTTTAGATCTATATAAGGTGAGTCCTATTTCATTTATTTCTCATTAAAGTTCAAGATGGATAACCATCTATAACACCCTTTTACGTGTTTAGTGTCAGGTCCAACAGGGAGTGGTAAATCACAGTTTGTAACCAAAGTTTTAACGTATCATCATGAATTTATCTGTCCTATTCCTGAAAATATCGAATAGTTTTATAATGAATTTCAACCCCTGAATATTAAATTAATGCAAAATGTTACTAATATTCAATTTGTTGGAGTACTGCCTGAAAACTTTCATGATTACTTACAGTCTGATAAGCCAAATGTTGTCATCATTGATGATGTTATGAGGGAAAGTGGAGAAAATATACGATTCTCTCAACTTTTTACATGTGGAAGAAAAACCCAAAATTTCAAGTAGTACAGTATCAATTTTGTGGCAATCGATGTGAATGGAAAAGATATTTCTGCTCGACCTTTACAACTTGATTTTGATGCTGAACGGTGTGTACAAAGCTATGAAAGATTATTTAGCGGAATGGGAAAACAGTTTCAAGATTAAGGAACTGATATAGAATATGATGAATACTCGGAAGGATATACTATTTTTGTCTTCGATGTGACACCCAATCTTTCTGCTGGAGATTCAAACTTTTAACTTGGTGAAACAGGTAATTTTACGAATTGAAATACGTTTTGGTAATGCCTTACCCAACACTACAAATGTTCTCGCCTATGCAGAATTCCAGTCAACTTTAGAAACTGATCAGTCTAGAAATGTCGAAACTAATATTCAAGAAGCTATGAACACTCCAGAAATTTATTCAATACTTATCCAAGACTGGTGTTTGCAAAAGAAGTTGGAAGTGTGTTTGTAAGTGATCAACTACCTTACCATGCATAAACACAGCTGGGCATTGTCAATATGAATCCGAGTCATAAACCTGGTAGCCACTGGGTCTGTATTTACTTTGGTCGACATGAGAAAGGATAATATCTTGACCCATTAGGTCTGCCTCTACATAGCCTCAACATAAGAAAATTCACCAAGAAGAACTTTTAAACGTGGACTTACAACAAAAAGTATGCAAGGACTGTATTTATCTGTGTGGACAATATTATATATTTTATGCTTATTATCGTTGTCAATATGTGTTGAAAACTGTTATCTAAATTTGGATTCCACAAAGTTATTAATGATATGTTTGTTCACGATTTTGTTGTAAAACGTTTTCATATCAATACATCCTTAATAGATGTCTTTTTATGTAGATCAGATTACAAACTTTTTATTGTGAGAAAATAATATATATATATAATGTTAAAATGAAATATTGTGTCGAGAACTTTTTATTCTTATGTTAAATCAATAAAAAAGTACAAA
>NW_013666132.1:333395-338572 GCF_000517525.1 Limulus polyphemus
AACTTACTCTTCCTACATAAAGAAAGGAGAGTGACTGGAATACATTAACTAACTCTTCCTACATAAAGAAAGGAGAGTGACTGGAATACATTAACTTACTCTTCCTACATAAAGAAAGAAGAGTGACTGGAATACATTAACTTAACTCTTCCTACATAAAGAAAGGAGAGTGACTGGAATACATTAACTTACTCTTCCTACATAAAGAAAGGAGAGTGACTGGAATACATTAACTTAACTCTTCCTACATAAAGAAAGGAGAGTGACTGTAAGTACATTAACTTATTCTTCCTACATAAAGAAAGGAGAGTGACTGGAATACATTAACTTACTCTTCCTAGATAAAGAAAGGAGAGTGACTGGAATACATTAACTTAACTCTTCCTGGATCATGTGTTGCCGCCATGATGGTAAGGAAAAGAAATAAATGAAAAATAAATAAAAATCTTACATTACTATAGAAGGTAGAAATTATATGATATTCCCTTATATCACACCATTTTGTACTTTATAATCAGATAAGATAACCTGTATTCTAAATGTATAAATGCGGTATGATTTTCCATAAAATAACTCAAATCACAAATGTCACGTTTAGAAAACAGACTTTTCTATTACATAAATCTGAAACTCAATTTTATGCTTTATAAACAGTTAGCAAACGATCAGATATCGCATCTATGTCTATAAGACGCCGTTTCTCTGTAAATCATTTTGATTCACCTAGAAATACGAATAAAACAGTAGGTATTTACTGGATTGTTGAGGCATCTGTTTAATATTTTTATGTCCTATGACACAGCTCATATTATTTAAAACTTAGAAAACTTCCAGTTGAACGTTTTGATGACAAATAACTGAGCCGGTTTAAAATAATACAGTTTTATGCTTCGTTTCTTAAATATAATGCAATGATACTATATTTATAGGCTTTATCTGGTCGGTCGAATGGTTTTGTGTCGCGAGTCATGATTTATAGTAGAGAGGGATGTTTCTCATAGTACAAGGTGTCCCAGAAGTATGGACCTATAGGGAATCCAGACATTATATTATTAAAGTTAAACAAACACATTTCTTATGTCAGTTGTACATATTTCAAGAAAGAAAATACCTTGGTGGCTCAGTATACCAAGAATTGATATGTGTGTGGCTGTTGATGGCATGCAATTTGAATAATAAATAAATTGTGTATTTTTCCCTATGGGTCCAGATTACTGGGACACCCTGTCTTTTCCAGGAACACTGGCGCATCTGATAAAACTGCTTCAAGTTTAAATATTTCTCTTATGTTAGTCTACATTGAACGTGTGATTTAAAAGTTTAATTTACATGTTGCAGGTTCATTGACAGTTTTACTTTATCTTAGACATCGTTAAAACTTTATGTTCGCATCTTCGTACATAGAACAAAAGTCTGAGTGCATTAATATCATACGTCACAAAGGGCTATTGCATACCCTTCCCCCCAAAAAACGAAAGATTTATGGTGGTATCAAACAAATAACGTCAAGTGTACTTCTGATATGTGCCGTTCAATCGTGAATTTCTATCGGCTGTGGTTGTCACGTGGCTTGCTGATCTGCATATTCAAAATAGTTTTAATATAAAATACTCAACTCTCTGTAGTAGAGAGTAAATAAAAGCAAACGTTTCGACTTCCAGTAGTTTTGTATCTGTGTTTAAGTTTCTGAGTTTCGGTTGAGTTAGTGCTAAACCATTGAGTGGACAATATGCATACATACCTTACTTGCCCTTTGATTAGTTAATGTGTGTGGGATTTCTGGTTTAAGCTACGTAACTTCAGTAAAAATCTACAAAGTGTTTGCAATAGATGAATTTAAGTGAGTTCGGAAATGACGTTAAACTTATGAAAAACAATCGAAAGATGATAGTATATTAAACTAACAGTTTGATGTTGTTAAAACTATTTATGGGCTATAGTTAATTAGCCTTAATTTTTAAACCGAAGATGCTAACAAATCTCGTTGAATTATTATTACACGCTACTATTCAGTAATTATGCTTATTGTATTTGACCGTATAACTCCAGTGTAAGTAGGTACGCAGCCTTAATTTCTCCCTAAAGGGAAGCCAGTTAAACTAACTCCGGTCCTGGCTCTAATGTAGCTTCCCGCAAATTTCCGAAACAAACAAATAATCCTAAACGGTTCGTTGTGCAAGTTTCTATGCTTCCACGTATAGCAGTGAAGGCTTCCTTCTTCAAAACGTTTAGCTCTACACTGTTTAGCCACTTCATCAAACGTGTATCATTCTTTGGAAAAGTTTGTAATTACTCTTCAAGCATAGCTTTATCCGTAATGCCGAATGTAAAACAAATATAGGCGGCAAACATGTAGTGTGTGGCGACACGGCTGGCATATGTGGTAACACACTTTTATATTAGCCGAATGTAAAACAAATATAAGCGGCAAACATGTAGTGTGTGGCGACATGGCTGGCATATGTGGTAACACACTTTTATATTAGCCGAATGTAAAACAAATATAGGCGGCAAACATGTAGTGTGTGGCGACACGGCTGGCATATGTGGTAACACACTTTTATATTACTACATGCAAATCATTCTTTTAAAGAGTGATTAACGCTCTCCAGTGATTCAGTGAAAAGAATGCAGGCTTACAACGCTAAAAATCGGGTTTTGATACCCGTGGTGAGAAGAGCACAGATAGTCCCTTTTGTAGTTTTGTGCTCAACAAAAGCCAAAACATATAATCAACGTTCTGGAGATCGATAAGTATTCACTTTGTAAATTTAAGAAAGATATATTAAAACACGCAAGCTCACATTACTAAGAAACTTTGCATTTACATGTCTGAAATGTATTTTATTCAGATAAATTTTAAAACACACTTATGAAACTTCTCATTCTCAAAACATAGAATGTCGATAAAGTAATATTAAAGATAAAATTGTTAAATTATTAGTTCAAAAGAAGTTTAAGAAAAATAACTGATTTGTTTACAATATGTTACATTTGTATCGTTTAATGTTAGAGGAATGTTAAAACGTTAAATTCGCAGTAAAAGTAGCCATTGCAAAATACTTATAGATATCCAACTAAATGCAGTGGATAAAATGTCAATAGGGCATGCTCTTTTTCAATTAAACCATGTTGGCAAGTTTATTATTTCAAACTTAATCTATGTTCACAAACCTGAAAAGAAATTCAAAAGTAGATTAAGGGTCTTCAACCTAGAATGTACCAAAACTAAAGTTAGTTTCATTCATTGTCTGTTGCCAGTTGTGAGAAGTTAATTGATTGTAATGCAGATAAATTAAATAATATTTTACAGAAACTTATGGAGTTGTTGCTTTATTGTGCTCTCTATTTATATATATATATGTGTGTGTGTGTGTCTGTCTGTCTGTCCGCAATGCGTTACGCGAATTCGTTCTCATTAGCAAGTCAGTTCGCTATACGTATTATTCCTCGGTCGACTGAAATGTCATTACACGCTTGGACAATGTCGGACGTGCTCAGAATTTTAGGATATAGCCTCATTTACTTTGTTGCATTTTAGAGAGAATTCTTTTCATATTTTTTATCCTAAGTCTGTGTTTAGGTGGTTTTATATTTTCTTATTATGCTACAGTTCTCGGAATTTACTAAAGTTACTTCTTCATAATTGAGATTTTAGCGTAACTCTATTTATATTTTAAGGGTAGAAACGTTATTCACATACGGTCCCTAGCATGCAATTGTCACGTACATAAACCCAAGATAAAACAAAGATAAAACGGGAGAATTAAATCACTCTCAGTGAGACAACCAAGAAAGAACTCCTTAATCTGACCGGACACCAGAATTTAAAACTATCAGAATTTTATAAATTCAAAATGGTCATATTCTACATTTTAGTCCTAAGTTTATTACGTTCTCCTGACATTTCAAGAGGTCAGTTTTCTCCTCACGTGTATGAAACGATTATCGCTAACTACGCAGCTTCCAAGTACAGACATAACAAAATACTGGACGTAGTCCCTGCCGAGGTGGTTTCTTCACTTACAGTCTATCAATGCCTTGCTTTGTGCTTACAGGAAAACAGGAAATGGGCGCGTTGTCGATCTTTCAATTACGGTAACCAAACCTGCTTTCTCATTGATACTTATCTATGTGAAAAGGGTAGAAAAAACAACCTTGCAGAGAAACTGGGTTATAGCTATTACGATGTCTTACAGCGCCATGGAGAAGAGGTAAAATTATTGATGTTTTCAACAATTGATATTATTTCTTTACCTAAAATTACGTTTCTTTTTAATATATAACTTTCCACTATGAATATAGACACATAATTATCTGCTTTTTCTCGTGACTTTTGTATATAATTTCTTTTTCCTTCGTGATCGTCAAAATATATTTCTTGTTTGACTTCAAATTTAGGTAACCATTCATTTGATTATTGAAATAGTACAGCCTTGAGGAAAATGTCTTCGAAGATATAGTTGCTCATCAACATATGTTAATAAGCAACTATATCTCTTTTGGGTGGGTAAAAACAGAAACATGCAAACTTAAATACTTATTTGTTTAAATCTTAGTAGCGCCCGCTGAGACGAGTCTTGATAGCTGCCAAAACACTATGAACTTAACATGTAACATAAACATTGCATTGGCAGTATAAACTTTAAGCGTCTTCAAAATACTCTTGGCTAAAAGGAACGTAATACCTATGTTTATGTTAAAAAAGTAAACAATATAGACGTCAACAAGCCTGCGAAGTTCTGTAACTAGGTAATGATCTAGCTAGAGTAGCCCAAGAAGGTCATGTGGTTTGATAATTATCTAGCTAGAGTCGCCCAAGAAAGTCCTGTGGTTTAGTAATTATCTAGCTAGAGTAGCCCAAGAAGGTCCTGTGGTTTGGTAATGATCTAGCTAGAGTAGCCCAAGAAGGTCATGTGGTTTGGTAATTATCTAGCTAGAGTCGCCCAAGAAAGTCCTGTGGTTTAGTAATTATCTAGCTAGAGTAGTCCAAGAAGGTCATGTGGTTTGATAATTATCTAGCTAGAGTCGCCCAAGAAAGTCCTGTGGTTTAGTAATTATCTAGCTAGAGTAGCCCAAGAAGGTCCTGTGGTTTGATAATTATCTAGCTAGAGTCGCCCAAGAAAGTCCTGTGGTTTAGTAATTATCTAGCTAGAGTAGCCCAAGAAGGTCCTGTG
>NW_013666132.1:339371-359443 GCF_000517525.1 Limulus polyphemus
CCCGCGTACAACGTCGGACAGTTTTTAGTTATCCCCACGTACAACATCGGACAGTTTTAGTTATCCCCACGTACAACGTCGGACAGTTTCTAGTTATCCCCACGTATAACGTCGGACTGTTTCTAGTTATCCCCACGTACAACGTCGGACAGTTTCTAGCGCAGATAGCCCTCGTGTAGCTTTGCGCGAAATTCAAAAACAAACAATCATGCCATAGTGAAGACTAAAAACCTATCGATATAACGTTAATACGATTTGTTACACACGCGCCAGAGATAAACCCACCGCTAAAGGACTACTTACAATAGATGTGAAACTAGGACATTATCTTCTACGATACTTATAAGGAATATACACACATGTGAAGTGGAAATGGGAAAAACAAGAACAATGTCAGAACAAGAAGAAAAGAAAAAATAACCAACGATGATGTGCGTGTTTGACGATTTAAGGTTTGGTGTTAAAAATTTAAAGTTTACGTTTCAAACAAATGCTGACACAAGATCTTGTGTCCTCATTGTTTTGGGCCAACATAATTGAGGTGTATGGAATACGTACACGACGCAGGCAACAGTGAAAACAAAATAAGGATAGCTACGAATATTAATATCTAACGATATCTCTTCTTTCCCCTGGTATAACAAAATGGCCTTGTCTAAATCGTGTTAAAACCTACCCACCCACAAACACTTATGACCTGGAAATTGAATCCCCGTAGTCAGCGTATCGGGCTTCGTTTGTTTGTTTGCAATTAAGTACAAAGCTATCTGTGCTCTGCCCACCACGAGTATCGAAACCAGGTTTCTAGCGTTGTAAGTCCGCAGACATACCGCTGTGCCACTGGGGAGCTTGGGCTGGTTTGCCGGTTTCTAGTGTTTAAGTCCGCAGATATTCCGCTGTGCCACTGGGGGACGATGTCCGAGGTTTAATGCCGGACTTTCAGGTTAGAAGGGGTATGTCTGCGGAATTACAACGCTAGAAACCGGGTTTCGATACCCGTGGCGGGCACAGCACAGATAGCCCTTTGTGTAGCTTTGTGCTTAATTCCAATCAATCAATCAACTTTTACCCACAAATAGTGGGATTGACTGTCACTTATAACGCCCCCACGGGTGAAAGGGAATAGCAGTGCAGTGTTACTACGTAAGCTAATTTGTCCCAGCAATCACGTGATCAGGTAAATTACAGCAACTTGTTTCTATCATTCATAGCGTGGGAAAACCTAATTACTTGTACGTGTTAAGAATCGTCATTGTGTAAATGGAGAATGTTTGAAAAACTTCAACTTTTCAATTTTCGGGGAATTGGAATTTGTAACCTGAACGACATCTTATGCGTAAGTGGTCTGAGCAGATGAATCATGGACTCCTGGGAAGCAGGTAGGTGTACTCTTCCTTAATTTACAACTACTGGCAGCCGGCCAGAAGCACCCGCCGCCACAAACGCTTCACCCGGATTTTTGTATGAACTTAACAACCACTCTTATAAACGAAAATCAAAGAATCCATCTTAATTGAACAAAACAACCCTACTCTAAAATCAACACCCTGGGGTGCCAAGATATCTTTTCTAAGTCGTGCAACAATATCCGGTCATGTGACCTCTTTGTTCAATTCTGTATATACTCGTATATATATCTGTGTCAGTGTAAATTACTTGTACTTGATGATGACAAAACCTTGTCGAAACATTGTACATTTTTTGTTATGTTAAACTTATATTAAGATTTTTTTATTACCCATTCAAGCCGTCTCCAAGTATTATTAATCTCAAAGTGGGTTCCTCGTCATCGAATTCTACATGTTAGTCATCTAATGTTCATCTATTATTGGCTGGTAATTCCTGTTTCACCCCGTACTTAGCTTTTTAAAGGAACACCAGCTTTCTGTAAGAAAGCTAACTTCAAGTGGTAATAACATCGTTTACACAAGAATTATTATTTTTCTTTCTTTTAAAAAACTTCCACCTTTCCATAGTGTGTTTCACTTTGCAGTAATCATTCCTAAGATAATGAATATGTGACACTAACAGGTAGCTACAGCGAGAGAATTTCAGGCACATTCTATGAGCAACAATTTATTGTTAAAACAACACACAGACCTAAAAATGTGTATGTGCGAAAAATTTCCAATTTTCAGTGAATGTTTCACGTTCATCTTACTAAACTGTGTACTTAAAGATACATACAATTAGTAATTTTTTTAAAGGATCGGGTCCTAGTGATCGGTTAAGTATCTTAATTAAAGTTACAGTTAAAATTACAGTTTGCCCTTGAAGAGAAAGGTCCACCTTCGAAAACGCTCGGGTTATAGGGTTTTTATTCATTAATTAAAGGGCTAATAGAAAGGCCGTAAGTCTAAGATTAAATTTAAATTACAGTGAATTTTTGTGTTTTTCTTTGTAGTTAAGCACAAAGCTACACAATGGGATATCGGTACTGTGTCCGCCATTGGTATCAAAACCCGGTTTTTAGCGTTATAAATCTTCAGACTTACTACTGAACCACTGGGAGGCATTACAGTGAATCATGTGAAATTTGACACTTTTGTTGGATTTGGTTTGTTTTGAATTTTGCGCAAAGCTACTCGAGGGCTATCTATGTTAGCTTTCCTTATTTAGCAGTGATAGACTACGGGAAGGCAGGTAGTCAACAAAACCCACCACCAGCGCTTGAGCTATTATTTTACTTTAGTGGGATTGACGATCACATTGTACGCCCTCACGGCTAAAAGGGCGAGCATGTTAGGTGACAGGCAATCAAACCTGCTATCGCACATTGCGAATCGAGCGCTCTAGCCATCAGGCCAGCCACCTCTGTAAGTAGGCCACTTACCTAAGTTAACCGCATTTTCATGGAACTGTCAAAATCATATTACTTTATACAAAGCAAACACTTTATAACTTGGCCACCACTCCCCTCAGTGGCACAGCTGTATGTCTGCGGACTTACAACGCTAGAATCCGGGTTTCGATACTCGTAGTGAGAAGAGCACAGATAGCCCATTGTGTTGCTTTGTGCTTAACTTCAAACAAAAATTGGCCACTTGCCTAACTTGAGTCTTGGCCACCTAACAATACTTATTTTATTATTTTATACCTAGTCAACCCTCTTTAATTTGGCCATTCAACATGACACCGTTTGTCGATTTTGTTGTGGAGTATGAGAATATACGTAAAATATCTTATCAACACCCTCCATATGAGGTCGGTCAATATGACCGAATTTTTAACCATCACTTAAACATCGTTTATATACTATAGCTTTTAATGAAACAACGCACTGTAGCTATCATAACTTAGCTGGTTTTCTAACTAAGGTATAAGTCCCTTAAAATAATTTCATAGGTGGTCGATGCGAACTCGACTGATGAAATGTAAGTGAAATGTTCCTGTAAGATAGTTTATTCTTTATACGTCATTCGGTAAATTAAAACCTTGTCTTTCTATTGGCTATAATCAATACAATAGCAAACGTCAAGCATTTTATTGGCAATTTCAGTTTCGCAACAGCACTACTCGGTTGTGCAATAGTGCTATTTAAGAATTTGTTTAAATTCTGTGTGACAATGGATACAAAGCGGAAGAAGCTAAATGAATTAAACATTAAACATAAGAAAGATGTTTTGGACTTGACTAATAAAGGTGCAAGTCAGCGTTCTCTAGCTGAAAAATTTAGCGTTGCAAACTCTACAACTGGAAACATAAACGCAATACTATAGGCCTGAGAAAACAACTGTAATAACGACAGAAAACGAAAATTACTAAAGACGGAAAATGAACCATGAATATTCTTGTTCTAGAATATTTTCAAAAATGCCGCGCAATAAATATTCTGATCTCTGAACCAATGTTCAAAACAAAGGCAAAATAAATTGCTAAAAGGCTAAAGATTAAACATTGAAGAGTTTCAGACTAGCAGCGGATGGTTAGACTCATTCAGGTTTAGGACTAATATGAAATTTCGATCTCTGTGTAATGAAGCTTCAGATATGGACTTAAATGCAACTGAAAATTGGAAGCTGAAATTAGTGAATATTGTAAAGAAATATCTTCCCAAAAACTAGTTCAATGCAGATGAAACTAGGCTGGTTTATAGTCAGCTTCCAACCAAAAGTTTGGTCAAAAAGGTGGAAACTTGCAAAGAAGATATATTTGCAAAAGAGAGGCTAAGCGTAATATTTTTCTGTAGTGCCTCCGGAAAGAATTAAAAACCTTTCGTGACTGGAAACGCTGCACGACTTTCATTATTCAAGAAAAATGCTTTGATGTACGACACCTCCCTGTATCATGGTGTTCGAACAAGAAAGTATGGATGACTTCAATTATTTTTGAAGAATAGTTCACATCAGAAAATGAAAAGAGAAAAATTCTGATTTTACTAGACAATGCACAAGGGAATTGAGCCAAGTCTTTGGTAAATTCCATCCTCCAAATTTGGTATTCAATCACTCGACCAATGCATTATACAAGCTGTGAAACTTCGTTACCGGAAGATGATGTCGAAGAGTCTTGTATCAAATGTAGCAAAACTACAACAGAATTAGAGAAATCTATGACAATGCTAGAGTTAATTCGTTGGATAAACAGCACATGGAATAAAGTATCTTCAGAAACAATGGTGAAATGTTTTGGCGTACCGGTATCTACAAAACGCTTGAAAATGAAGAAGAAATTAAGGAAGACACTGGTATAGAAGACGCTTTTCATGCAGTTCTGAACATCCAAAGCGAATTGGTGACTGTGGATGAAATCTCAAACTTTGAGAATACAGTGGTTCAACACGAAGAACACTTGATGGCATTAATGGAGAGCACCTTGACTACTTCCAGCAAACAATTTCCATTGATACTAATGATGACAATTCAGATGAAGATGGCAGTGTTTGTGTAGGAATTATGAACCCTCCTCAAACCTATAAATGAATGTTTTCTCACGGTGTGTTTCCTTATCAGAATATTAACATTCAATAATTCAGTTTATAATCCGACATATATTGTATCTTCTAGTGAATTTCTGACGTCTTTCCAACGAAAATATCTAAACATTTTAATTAAAAACATTATTTGTATACAAAAGACTAACAAATAAAACAAATATCTAACTTGGCCAACAAAACCCAACTTTCTTTACAGAACTTTAGGTAAACCATTGCGTTCTAAGCCTGACTAAAAGTACATGTAGTATCCTTTTTGTAATTAAAAGAGTGCATCCAAGTAGTTTTAAGCCCGGCATGGCCAGGTGGTTAGTGCGCTCGACTCGCAATCTGAGGGTCGCGGGTTCGAATTCCCGTCCCACCAAACATGCTCGCCCTTTCAGCCGTGAGGGCGTTATAACATGACGGTCAATCCCACTATTCGTTGTTAAAAGAGTAGCCCAAGAGTTGGCGGTTGGTGATGATGACTAGCTATCTTCCCTCTAGTCTTACACTGCTAAATTAGGAACGGCTAGCGTAGATAGCCCTCGTGTAGCTTTGCGAGAAATTAAAAAAAAACAAAAAACAAACAAGTAGTTTTAAAACCCGATGACAAAACATCACAATATTGAATAATTGTTATCTTTGTTAACAGTTGTTAAGATTGCTAACTATTAGATTTCTAAACTTAATTTTGTCACGATACATTCACAGTCATATAGAAAGTTGTTCAAAACATAGTTGTTGCTTTTCTCTTTTATAAATCGCATAAACTCGCCCGTTATCACAACTTAAACACATAACTTCGCCATTTAACCTATAAGGAGAAAATATAAGCTTTTTAAGTTCTAGTTTATATCATATTTATAAATTATTGAAGAATTACGTACATTTTTATAATAACCAACAATATAAACAAATTTATATCCAAATTGTTACTAGTTATACCGAATTCATGTTTTACACCTTAAGAAAGCATTAGTAAAATGGTTATCTCGTTGGGCATAATAATTGAAATTGAAACTTGTATAACAAAAAACTATGGATTTGTAGGGGGAGAATTATTTGTGTTCACTAATTAAATGAAACCTTTTAAAACAATTATTTAGAATACTCATTATAGTAGTGAATTAAAAAAATCAAACGATTAGCCACTACATTAACTTTCAATATATTTATGAAAGAATATAATTACAACTAGCCTAAAACGCAAACAAAACTACTAAACGTTGACGGACCAGAGGTAGCCCAGTGATTAGCATATTCTGACTGTGGTTCGCATCATGTTGCTGTAAAAAAAACAAAAAAACATCTCCACACTTTGGAGCCGTGGGTGCGTTGTAAAAGTGACAGTCAAGTTCATATCCATCAGAGAGGAGTCGCCCAAGAACTGGAGATGGGTGTTATTAACTAGCTATTTTATTTCTAGTCTATCAATTCGAAATTAGGGGCGGCTTTGTGTAGCTTTGCACAAAAATTCTAAAACAAACAAACCGTTACATTAATATAATTTACTTGTTTACCTGTTTACACAGTTGATTTTGAAATTACATTTAAATACAAACATTTGTTAGCTTGTTTTAGAGCAAAGCCACATTGAACTGTTTCCACTGCGGGAAATTGAACCCCAGATTTTGGGGTTATAAGTCTGTAATTTTCCGTTGTCCAACTAGAGGACTCTCTACGTATTTAAACTTTTATATGTACTTTGTTATGATTGCTTTACTAAACATTGTCCACACTAAAAAGCGATGTCACATTTGAACTTTAAAACATTGTGTAACAACAGATGGTGTCACGTATTGAAGTTAACGTCATATCTCTTAAAGTTTTCTTACCAATTATTCTACAGAAAAATACTTTAGTAAATAAACTATAATTAATAACTTAAAACCATTAATACCACTAGGGGTGGTATACCACAATAAACGACTTTAATTTAATATGAAATTATGTTTGTTTGTTTTTAAAAATCAGATAGATAATTATAAATTTATTCGTTTCAAGAAACAAAATATACTGAGGCACATAAAATCAGCAATTCCAAAATCTGAATGTTATTATCTTTTGACAAAGGTCCAGAGTTTGGCTTGGTTGTTAGCGTATCGGACATAGGACCTGAGGGCTCCCAGTTACAGACGTGGTGCTATCAAAGGCGCTTCGTACTTTCAGCTGCAGGTGCATTATAAGAGTGGCAGTTAATTCCATTATTCAATTAATAGTATTTGCTACAGGGATGATGATGATGACGTGTGTGGGTGTGTGCTATCGAATGATTGTCTTCCTTTTGGTCCCCAGTTCAGAAGTAGGGATAGTTATACCTGGACCATATTGGTATCAGACCTGGTCGTTTAGCTCTTTGTGTGTATAAGTTGTTGTTTAGGTAAACAAACAATTGTTATCAACATACGACACAAAATGTACGACAGTAAACTTTATAAATCATAATATTTTGGTTTACCTTCGTTCCTTTTATTTTATTAGATAACATAACGTTAAAAATATAGATAAAGTAAAACGTTTGAATGCTCGTAAAACTATTTGTGTACATTTAAATCTGTAGTGTACTGTAGGTGTTGGGATATTGAAACAATTATTTATTATTTTTTTCTCTTAATGTACAGATGGAGTACTTTAATTCGAAGTCCTGCAGAGAATTTGGGAAATGTTCATCTCACTGTCGTAAGTATTTGAAGTACTAAAAATTATGATAATATTAGATTCAAAATATATAGATACGGAACCAGTGGAGCAGTTGTGACATTTGCTCCACCAGTTAATTTGTACACAAAGTTTTTAAAACTTCTTTCGCATATTTTTACTGCTGAACAATGTTTTTCCACCTCGATATTACCTGACGGTCAAGTATTGTGTGTCTTTGATACACTGGCCAGCCTCTTTGTTCCTAGATTGACTGCAACTGCTGCTGTTCTTGGAGACAATGCTTCTTAAATCCATCCATCCAAGAAACAAGTACCAATGCAAGCATAATGGAATATCACACATTCAAGCCAGACAAGGGTTCTAGCGTGGTATTCCAAAATCCCTATATTATCTACATCAACAATTAATTCAAATAAACATATAAACGGTAAATAAACTCGCAACTCATAGTAACGTGCACAAGTATCTGAGTCACCTCTCGAACTGGGCTTCCTCTACCCCAAAGAGTAGACACAGACATAGGATTAAGCTGGTACAAGCTTTCATGGGATGTTGTTATAGTACGAAACCTTTGCCTAAGCAAGAGGGTCATGGTATGCTTACAACTTTCATTCGTATAGTTTACTGGAAAGATGCCATTACTTGCATAACCTGCACGAAAATTTGAAAAACAGCCTAAATATGTCTTACTTTTTTCATTTACACTAGTTATGGAAAGGTAAAATGTGATAAAGTACTATAATCACATTTCCTCATTCTCAGAGTCTTCTAGACCCAAACTTTAAAATTAAATGGTAAAGGCATATTCAAAAATGTTAAAAGTAAGTTATTTCTCTTGAATTACATACATAATACTAGAACACTTATATTAAAACAACAAAGTAATACAAAAGCACCAACAGCCAATTCAAGTGAAATAAAATCAATCAACTCAAAATTACAGTATAAAAAAGGTCAAAAGTTCACTCTCATGAAATAAAGTTATAACAAACAGCCAGTTACACATTACAATATAATGTTAAAAATATACAAAGGAATATAAGGAAGGTAGAAACTAAAATTGTAAATGAAAACATATTGTCCCCTGGTGGTACAGCGGTAACTTTACGGACTTAAACACTAAAATCCGGGGTTCACTTCCGCGTGCTGGACACAGCAGATAGCCCAATGTGGCTTTGCTTTAAATCAAACTAGCAAAACAAAGAAAATATAAATAAAATTAACATATATAATAATCATGATAATAAACAGTTGACATTATTTAAAAGAATACCTACTATATTTACAAAATTCTGCAGAAGGTCTTGCTGTTGGCATGGGGATCTAAAGAATCGGGGTGTCTCTTTGAATGCGATGGTTTTCTCAGGATCATTCTCTGGAATTGAGCCCTGCTTCACCATTACCCATTTCAACCATGGTAAGTAATAAACCAAACGTTAGCAGATGATAAGGTAGACATTTTAAAAGTGTATCAATGGATGTCACTTATGATGTTTCTTCCTACTTGTGATGCAACAGTGATGTGTTCAGCTAGTCTCCAGGCACATTGGACAGTTCATAGGAGACATCTTTTGAATGCAATATTCTATTAAGCAGCTTACAAGACTTATGACTACATTAGCAAAGCAGTATTTAAAACTCAAAGACAACTCAACTTGTGATAGGCCTTAAGTTCAGCATCAATCAGGCCAAGACCAAATCAGGATTGTCCTGATGGAAGGTGTCATATGTTCTGTGTCTCTCAGTATTCATGGCGAATCTACTCATCACTATACTGTAAAAACACATTTGTTCCAAACATCAGTGAATGTGCAATCCACAAAGCTGCTTATAGAACAAGGTACATATACAAACAGCTACTTTAACAACGGTGGCAGCAGCGAGCGAGTACAGCAAACTCACGAGTTCTTCCACCATTGTCTGGTTGTTATAGAAACAGAGCACAGGAAGGAATAAAACTGCCAACAAAAACCTGACAATGGTAACTGAAATTAGACAAGTACTTTACAAACAAAGCTTCTAGCCTCGAATGTTTCGTAAACTTTCTGTTCGTAGCTCAAACATGCCTTCTGTCACAAAATGAAATTAATTCAGATAGATAAGTAAAATTAAGTTTTATGTCGCAAATAAGTCAAAAATTATATCCCTGTAGCAGGGGCATCGCTGGTTACCAAAAAATTCAGGATTTGATCCCCAAGAAGCAGCTACTACTCAAAATAATTAAACACTTAAGTACAAAGCATTATATTATAGTTGATTTAAGATAAATTTGGGGCACTGTTAAATACATCTGGGGAATAGGTCGTATAGCTAACATAGAAAACATGTTTATAAAACTACAAATAGCACAAACTTTATGTATAATAACTATCTTGTTTAGATATAGTATAGGGGAAAAATATTCAACATCTGTAAAGTTCCGAAATTGTTTGGTTATACAAATAAAACATACTTCTAAATCAAAACTACTCAAAAACAGTAGAAACACTATGCTTTCTTTCATTTTAATGACTGATGAGTCACATAATTTACAAATATTTCAATTGAAGATATTCCTTCACTAACTCCTGTGAAAACAATGGTCCGTCATGTTTTTCATCTGGTGTGGTTGTAAAATTTCAAACAACTCATGTCTTTTTCTTAGTGAGAAATCACATGCTTACAAATATTCCGGTTTAGAAACAAACTGTATATAATGTTACTTGCTTTAAGAAAACAGAGCTTACACCAGTTTGACCCTGAAGAAGAAATGTCCACCTTTCGAAAGCGCTTGGACTATAGGGTTTCGTATTTTTGCGTTACGTTGATTTTTTGAAATTACCCGTTTTCCTAACTTCATGAATTCACCATTTTAACATAGCACTAAGCCCGAATCACAAAATTTGTCTCATTTATGATTCATAAAAATACTTTACCAGATAGAAACGAAAAAAATAACTCAGATTAAAATCTTTTTGTTTGACTTTTCCAGTCCAATGTAATTTATTATACTGTGTTATAGCATTAGAGCACATCTCCCTTATTGCACTTCAGATATACTACTACAGAATTACCAGGCCAAAATGACTAACTTTGCATGGCAACATAACACAAAATTGCGTCGAGTTATATGCAAGATCGTGAATTCTCCCAGAAAGTTTTTACCAGCTTATAACTACCAACATTCCCCCTCAAATTTAACTTCAGTGCACGAGGAGTGACGATTGTAAAGTCTTTTCGGCATATCGTCACATTGGTTTATCAGTCTTCAATGAAAATTCAAGCAATCATCAATTTCTCTAGGATCTTATTTGACAACTCCACTTTCCTAGCTATGTGACTTTTTGCCTTGTCTGTTCCACAGAGATTCTACTATAATTCAACTAGGTAGATCGTACACATTTCACAACATCTTGTTACCAAATATTGCTCAATAGCCAGAAAGTAAAGGCCACAATTCTCTTTCATCTTTTGATTTTTCAACCAATAGATTTTCCTAACTGTTTAATTACTAGATAGGTTTGAATCATTGATTTTTTCAGTCAACTGGCTGGCCTGATTAGGCAGTTGTTGGTGGCATCTTGACTAGTCATCAGAGCAACACTTTACTTCTTCGCTAACTTCTCACAAAATCCACATACACACTACCAGTCTCTTCCTTTTCATCAGCTAAGATAAAATTATGTGATATAGTAATCATTAGAAAGAAGAAAAAGCACTAGATACTATGGTAATAAAATCTACGAAAACTTTAATTTGACAAAATGTTTCGGGTCTAGATACTTAAAGTCGAATATACAGAGCACATTCGAATATCACTAAAAAGGTAACAATAGGAGAACGTGTGAAACATGGTTCAAAATGTGATGTAACTACTACTGGCGAATCAAATGTTGTAAATAATTTACGCAAGTGAAAAGAAGAAGCAGAAGTAAAAGGTGTAAAGAAAGAGAAAGATAATATGTGAGGGGTAATACTGAGAAAAATCGGAGGATGTCAAAAATAGTTACAAAAAAGAAAATTTCTCGTTTCAACCAAGTGAAAAAATGTACCTGGAGTATAAATAAGACATTGTTCTTCGCATTCGTGTAAATAACGGTCTGTTGGTGTAGATCTTAGAACAACAAGTCTGGGAGAATTGTCATCAGTAACAGGTTGTTAAAATCAGGTATTTGATAAGTGTATTTCAACTACAGCCATGTAGAATTCAGTAGCGCCTCCTTTGTCGGCAAGTTTTACCGCAATGTCAAATCTTGATTTTAAGTTAGAGATGGCGTGATGTTTCTCTTCAGATAGGTTGTCTGACGTTGGTGAAATAGAGCAGTCGATATTCTTTATTTGTTTGCGATAAGTTGAAATGAAGTCATCAACTGCAAGACATTTTTCCAGTACTGGCATCCATTTACTTTATTTCATATTAATTGGACCAACGTGAAGGTTATTAATAGCAGAAGTTGTTGGAGAATCAGACTGGATGTAAACTTTTGTATCTGAAGAGATTTGATCACTATGGAGTGTATGAGGTACTTGTCTTTTTGAAATGAACCTGCAGGCGAATCCTTCTGAAGTAGTGTTCAACGTTTTCAATGAACACAAATTCATCAGCTTCACTTCTAGTTGGAGCAAAACTGAGTCCTTTTGATAAAACAGTAGGAGTTAAATGGAGATCTGGTGGAATGGTGACTACTTAATTATGTGTGTTATCTTCGTTGTCAAGGTTAGGGTGAAATCTTGATTGTAAAATTAGGCTAAAGTCTTGGTTTTGATATGAATTTCGCGCAAAGCTACACGAAGTCAATCTGCGCTAGTCTTCACTAATTTATTAGTGATAGACTAGTGGGAAAGCAGCTAGACGCCACCTCTTGGGCTACTCTTTTACCAACGAATAGTGGGGTTGACCATAACATTATAACGCTCCCACGGCTGATAAGATGTGCTTGTTCGGTGATGGGGATTCGATCACGCGACCCTGAGATTGCGAGTCGAGCACTCTAATCAAGAAACCTAAAGCACGAAGTTTTTGAGTTTGATGTCTTTCAGTTCTTGATAAAATTCAGCATTAAAGAGATGAATCTGCCTAGCGACGTCATAGATACATATCCCGTATAATCTACGTCTGTGATATATCAGTTTTGGGTGATTTCGATAAGATATATATCCCGTATAATCTACGTCTGTGATATATCAGTTTTTGGGTGATTTCGATAAAAAGACAAAAATTCGAACCTACAAAGAGTATGTTTATATTAACTCCCACATAAATTGGTCGAAATGTGGCTAAGTAATTGACCAAAACTTCTAAAAGTATTGATTTATTTAATCTTTGGACCCCTCTAAAATTACTAAAAAATCGACATATCCTACATTTTTGTATGTGTATGTATGGGAATTGTAAAAAAGTATCTTTGCACCAAATTCCATGTAAATTAGCCGAAATACGGCAGAATAATTTAAAAAAAAACTAAAATTATGAAAGTCTGAAATATGACATTACTCTTTGATTGAGTTTGTTAGTCAGTTAGTTAGCTCTGTTTTGGAATGTTAAGTTTGTTCATTGGCGAAGTAATAAGAAATGTGTTTGTTTGTTTGTTGGATTTCAAATAAAGCTACATTTGGGCAATCTGCACTAGCCATCCCTAATTTTAAAGTGATAGACCAGAGAAACGGTAGGTAGTCAACACTGCCCAGTGTCAACTCTTGGACTACAGTTGTGAGACTAAGTAGTGCAATTGACTTGCACTGTAATAATGCATCCACCGCCCCAAATTACAGAATGCAATTTTATTTCGGTAGTAACAGTACGCGAACCACAGAACTTAGCTCCACAGTTAAGCACGCTAACCGCTGGGCCATGATCAGCCAATAATAAGAGATACGCCATATGATGAGCACAACAAAATAGCAATAAAGTGAAACTGTTGTATTTAGTGTCTACTATGAACTTAGAACTATCAGTGAACGTTAGGAAGCTAACTATTAGAACTTGTAGTCGAGGAAATAAAATACTTTTGTCATGATAAACAGGACTGGACTTTTGAATTATTCTTTTTATTGAATAATCCAGATAAAACCGTCAAACAAGAGAGACCTTATAACATTACGATTAATAATGGTCAGATAAACATAATATAGAAAATGAGAATGATTATAGTTGATAGGTTAAAGAAAAGCCATGAAAGAGATAAATAAATGCCAAATATATAGTAAGATATAAAATTTATTTTGAAGTTTACTTAAGCGTATTAATACTATGACAAAATAAAGAGGCACGAACCCAAGATTAACTTTGTATTTAAATAGATAACTATTTCATAACATTAAAGTTCGTATTCAGCGACTCGCGTTTTTAATGCTTGGGTAACGTAAGTTTTGATTAGAAATTTCACTGCAACAGAAATTAATGTTAAATCCAAGAATTGAAAAATTGGATCGTTGTTGGTTGAAGAGAAACATTAGTGTTACGAAATCTCTATCCGTTGAAATAAAAATTTAATGTTATGCACATGCCTCTTTGTTGTTATATTATATACATGTATAATGGATAATTAATTTGGTAAAATGACTTGGGAACCATTTAGTGATCAATAGATGTCGTGTGACTACCTTTCGTTTTCAATTATTTTCGTGCTATATGTATGTCTACTTAGGCTGATCACTAATATTAAATTTCCTAACTTTTAGCCAAATACAAAGTCTTTAGCAATCTTAAGAAATTTGCTGAAGCACAAGCAACATGCGAAGCAGAAGGGGGTGTCTTGGCAATGCCTCGAAGTCACAAACACCACCAGGAACTTCTACATTTGCTAACTTCTCACAAAAAGGAACGTTATTGGATTGGTCTACGTCGTCAGAACAATATTACAGTCTACATCGATGGCAGTGCTCTTGATGAGGACCTGCAACTTTGGGGAGAAGATCAACCAAATAACAGTGGTGGTATTCAGTACTGTGTGGAGATGCTAAAAGAAATGGGATACAAGTGGAATGATTTTCATTGTGATAATCTGGCATCTTTTATTTGTCAGTATATCACCACTTAAATTTCTCTTTTTTAACACTTTCACACCCTGTTTCAAAGGTTCATTTCACGAATAATGTTTATAGATAATTGTTTCACTAGATACGAGAGCAAGATAACCCAATACGACTTTTCTAATATTATAAAACTTTTAACTAGAGAAAAAAAATCTTTGCCGAAAGTTGTTTGGTCTACCACAAAAAGAAATATGCCTTAATTACTCGACACATACCTTAATTTTCCAAATATAATAGGCATAGTTTCACTAAGAATTTATCTACAAGTTAGGGTGTGTATAATATATGGTAACAAATTTAAATTGTTTTTCGTTCATTGTGTTGTTTTTACAGTCAGTCCAAACCCCCCTTTTCCAACAAGCTTTGTGAACGATAATGCCCACTTACTAGGACCGTTGCGTTTCGATGATATATCTTATTAATTTTCTTTGTTTCTAAGGTATAAATGAGAATTATCTCCCTAAGACCGTTGCGTTTCGATGATGTATCTTATTAATTTTCTTTGTTTCTAAGGTATAAATGAGAATTATCTCCCTAAGACCGTTGCGTTTCGATGATGTATCTTATTAATTTTCTTTGTTTCCGAGGTATAAATGAGAATTATCTCCCGTTTTCATTCATTTTCAGTATCTTTAAATATGATTTTTGAGATAAAATGATCAAAAAGCTAAGTCTTGTAAATTTTAAGATATATTTAAATGCACATTTAAAAATGTTTGGAAATACAAAACTAGTTACGGCTACATTACGTTTGATATTCAAAACTACAAATTGTTTTCCATGAAACCTTCAAATTCTGAGTCCGAATCCACGAATAGTTGGCACTATTTCTCTACCGGCTGTAAATGATTTTGGGAACGTTTATTTGCCGGCCGCAATTGAAAGACAGCAAGCACTAAAGCGAACTCACTTTTAGAGATTTTACGAATATTCTAACATTTTAACAACGTTTATTTGTCGGTCGTGATTGCGAAAATAAAGCGAACGCTGAATTAGAGATTATACGCACACTCTAACATTCTTGTCATCAAACGGTTACTTGACAGCACTATTGTAAAAGTCTAGGTGCGTATTATTTATGGTGATTTGACTCTTTGCTCGTGAAGATTAGAGTGCGTATTACATTCGGAAAATTACGGTGTTAGAATTATTCAACCAACCTGAACAATATAAGAAAATCTATGAATGATTTGTATTTATAGATGTGTATGTCATTTTTTGTGATTTGGTAATCTTTAGATCTGATATTTAACGTTCACAGTCATTATTGCTTTATAAATTTCGGAAAAGTTAATCAATTGTTATACATCAGTGAAACAAGGTCTTTATTCTTATGAATGATAGTTTTTAATTTTTCCCATACAAGAAAACAGAATCACTCGAATCACTTCATTTTCGCAATATACATGTATCTTATATATATATGTTTCTTAACAGGGTACTTTGTATATTACGTTACCTAAAAAAAATGTATAGCTTACATTATGACGTAATGCAAAGTTTTAAGGTTCGTACTATATTATCGTGATTTTATTAGAAATGCATTAATGCATAATTTAAGTAAAAGCTCATTTCTTAGAAATAATAAATGCATTGCACGAGATAAACTTGAAAAGTTATTGTTGTGGAGTTTTATCGCTTAAATGCACTTTTGGTTTGTTTGCAATATTCAGAAAATTAAACCTGTTTAGATGGCGTTTTTTTTAGAAACATTGAAAAACTACAAAACCCGAAGTAGAAATTATAATATAAGATACTTATTAACTGACACATTAAGTAGGAAATAAATATATTGCAATCTTGAAATATGACTCCTTAATTAATTAGTAAAATGTATAAACTAGAATGTGAAAGTAAAGTATAAAAGCTAAACTTTTATTTCCGTTTAGAAGTATTTAAATAAAATATAGGATAAAATTAGTTTTTTGAATAACACATAGTTAATGTACAATGGAAATACTTGATAAAATATTCTACATTTATGAATCGCAACGCTATAAACTAGTAGGACATCGACTGTTTAGTGCACGTTTTTTACCTGATGTATAAAGTAGTTTACTCTGAGATAACACAGAATTGATCTTTGTTGAAATCTATTAACATTATTACAAAGTTTTAAAGTTTTTACTATATTATTAGAAATACATTAATCATGTATCTTAATTGACAGAGGACTTAATGTCATAAAAGGAGAAATTTTCAAAAATGATTTAGTTTAAGAATAATTGTCATATTGTTATTGATATCGAAAATATAAAACATTTGAAGATTTAGGTCATGTCAAACTCATTCAATAATGATTTAGTTTAAGAATAATTGTCATACTGTTATTGATATCGAAAATATAAAACATTTGAAGATTTAGGTCATGTCAAACTCATTTTATTAATGTAGATTTTACTTTCGAAGTGAAATTTATCGCAATTTATATTTAATCTCTGGGGTCAAGAGAAAAATTCATATTCTAGTTAATACTAGCTTTTGATGAGAAATACAACTCCGTTTACCCACAAATGAACACCTGGTAATTGGTCTGTTGTCTAGCCCTCAAGAGAAGTAATAGATCTTTCCAGCGAATCCCTTTACCCCACATAAGTGTTTTTTGTAAACATCTAATGTACAGTGTAGAAGAAGAATGTTTTAAAACACCATATATCTTTAAAAATGTTTAAATTTATAGGTGCATATGACTAACATTATAATAAAGTTAATCATATATGTAGTCGCGTCATAAGTTTATTTCTGGATCATGTCTACTTTCAAAGTTATAGATAACATACTCATTGTACTGTAACTTTTCGACTAATTTCTAAAGACACGTGACCAAGTTGCACTTAAAATATAGTTTAATAAAGTCAAAGTATCTTGCTACAATCATCCCTAGTATTCAATACATAATGAAAGAGAACTTAATGTCATAAAAGGATAAATGTTTGATAGTGATTTTGTTAAAGAAATATTTTCCTTTATTGTTATTTATATCCAAAAGATTAAACACTTTAAACTTTAATTCATGACAAATTATTTTATTCTTTACCTATATTTTTTAACACTTAATGTGCATTAGTTACATACATGGTGATGGCATAACGAAAATGAAAAATATGCATTTGTAATAACATTTTACATGCCCCCCAGTGGCACAGCGAGTAGCACAAGAAGGTCCTGTAGTCATAGATGCCAAAACTATAGTTGTAACAGGCGCAGATCAAATAAGTTCTATTCTATATTTTATATTTAGAAGGCTCTCCAGTGGTTCAGCGGTAAGTCTGAGGGTTCACACTTTTAAAAACTCGTAGTGGGCACAGCATAGATAGTAAACATACCTAAAAGAATAATTTTTTGGGCAGATGCAGAGGAAGGTGTGGCTGGCTTGAACCTTGTATTTCCCAATACATTTTTTGCAGATATTTAATTGATGTTTTTTCTACCTCACTGATACGTCATTGATGTCATTTTGTACCATCCCAATTTTATAGTTCTAATCTTTCTGCGCATCTCCAGTAACTTCTTTGATTTTGTTTTCAATTAAATTCATTTTTTGTTCTTAATTCTTCTTTCACTTTTAGGTTTCTTTCTTTCAACTCCTCTCTTAAGTGCCTGTCTCTTCTCTTGGTCTTTTTTAATCGTGCGTTTTTGCTTCTTAGTCTTATTTTAATTTATTTGACATTTTTTCTTGTTCTTTTAACTTTCTTTCGTTTTTTTCTTTGTCTTCTTTTAATTTTCTGTCTCTATCTTTTGAATTGGTAGACTACAGGAAAGGCATCTAGTCAACAGCACTCACTACTAACTCTTGGTTTACTTTTGTTTGACTCACGGTGAAGCGCGATCTTTCTCTCTCTCTCTTTTATCTATCTCTTTTTTTTGTCGGTAACGGGACGCGAACTAGACTCACGGGTCCATAGTGAGGCATGCTGTAAGCAATGGGTCATACTTGACCAGGTATCAAATGTACCACCGATGAAAAAGGTCGCTATCCATCCATCTCTCTACAAGTATAAGGAAACAATTTATAGCTAAATAAAAAAGCTATGTAGGGCTGGCTACTGAACTTGAAAAAAGAAACCAAACAAGATAGGGATGAGAGTTGACATATCACTTGATCGATTAATGATCACATAGCTGTCTCAGCTTTACATGGAGAATAAAATCCCTACATTACTGGCTTCCTTACTGGCAAAACAAATAGAACCGGAATTTCCTATCGTAAAATGTTACTCTATCATAAAATACTCATAAAAGTAGTATTTTAAAGTTAACTAAAGGAAAGGTATAATGATGAAAGCTGAGATTCTATTCAAACACCAAACTTTCGATAGACAAAGTGGGGAAGTTCAGTAGCCAGTCTTACATAGCTTTCTTATTTAACAATAGATTTTTTTCCTTATACTTATTTTTTGACTTTTTTAATAGATGGAGTACGTGGGTTTCTAGCTTATAAAGTGTATTCTAAAGCTTTATAAATTTTGTATTGAATAATAATAAAAAATAATGTAGTCGAAGATTGTGAAGACTGTTTTGCTCTATCAACTTATGATAAAATTATAGTTACTACTAGAATTAGATGGGCGCTAGGCCTGTTGAAGAAAGATGATGATGAACGAAAGAAAATAAGAAATCTCGGATTTGGCTATTCGCCAGTTTTCGACTTTGGGATACTCTGGATAGCTGAAAAAGCGGCATATATACCAGAGACAGAGCGACTGTGCCAGCTAGCACTTCATATCTAACTTCTGATTACCCGTATTGTATTGATTTTTTTATTTTTTACTCCTTCAGTTCATACATAATATAGGGGTTATCTCCCTAAAGACACCGATTGTATAGTGTAAAAAGCATTGAGTATTCTACATGTTAATAATGCTTGGAAACGGCTTGAATGGGTAACGAAGAAAACCATTTAATATTAACACAGTAATTTTAAACAAAGAACCAAACATAAACAATGTCTAGGTAGAGTAGCCCAAGAAGGTCCTGTGGTTTGGTAATGATATAGCTATAGAGTAGCCCAAGAAGGTCCTATGGTTTGGTAATGATATAGCTAGAGTAACCCAAGAAGGTCCTGCGGTTTGGTAATGATAGTAATTATCTAGCTAGAGTAGCCCAAGAAGGTCCTGTGGTTTGGTAATTATCTAGTTAGAGTCGCCCAAGAAGGTCCTGCGGTTTGGTAATGATATAGCTAGAGTAACCCAAGAAGGTCCTGCGGTTTGGTAATTATCTAGCAAACCACTGGACCTTCTTGGACTACTCTAGCTAGATAATTACTAAACCACAGGACTTTCTTGGGCGACTCTAGCTAGATAATTATCAAACCACATGACCTTCTTGGACTACTCTAGCTAGATAATTACCAAACCACAGGACTTTCTTGGGCGACTCTAGCTAGATAATTATTAAACCACAGGACCTTTATGGGCTACTCTAGCTAGATAATTACCAAACCGCAGGCCCTTCTTGGGCTACTCTAGCTAGATAATTACTA
>NW_013666132.1:359928-376132 GCF_000517525.1 Limulus polyphemus
TGGGCAGAGCACAGATAGCCCTTGTGTAGCTTTGTGCATAATTACAAACAAACATTTTACATACATTTTTACTACAAGTTTAGAGTTTTAATGTTCATGAACACGTTGAGTTTATATTCAGACTAAGGTACATTTACTTTAGTATGATAGTCAGCCAGTGAACTCGAACACAATATACTGAATCTTTAATTACGATTACTCGTCATAACGATTATAATTTGTTAAAATTTTACACTTACATAGTTATAATAATAGAATAATATCCTTTCACAATGCTAATTATATCTAAACTAGAAATGAAATATAGGTACGATAATATTTTGTACTTGTAGTTAGGCGGAGTTACAATTGTTTCAGGTAGGCTTAGGTCTTCACATGTACAAGTAAGCAAACTTTCTCAACAGAATAAAAAATACAGTGAAAGACGGCCTAAGTTAACCGTATTTTCATGGAACCATCAACATCATATTACTTTATACATGACAAATACTTTATAACTTGACCACCTGCCTAACTTGAATTTTGGCCATCTAAATAATATTCATTCTATGGTTGTATTCATGCCCTCTTTAACTTCGCCGCTCAACATGGCATCGTTTGTTGATTTTGTTGCGGAGTATGAGAATATATATCAAATATCTTTGTAACCCTCTTCACATGGGGTCGGTCAAAATGCCCAATCTTTTAATTATTAGTTAACAACGAAGGTTTATATACTATAGTTTTAATAAAACAATGTTCTGTAGGTATTATAATTTTAATGACTCTCGTTTTCTAGTTATTGCAGTAGTCTTTCCAGGTTTTTAGAATCGCGTTTGTGTTTTTGTTTACGTTTTCAATTGTCGAATTTGCAACGCAAAATTTTTCAGCTCGAGCACGCTGACTTGCACCTTTATCAATCAAGTCCAAAACATCTTTTTTTGTGTTAAATGTTTAATTCATTTAGCTTCTTCCACTCTGTACCCATTGTCACATAGAATTTTAAAACAGTTCTTAACTAGTGCTTTTGCAAGGGCGCATCCTCATATAACAACCAAGTAGTGCTGTTGCGAAACTGAAGCTAATATATCGCTTGGCTTTTGCTACTACGTTAATTATATCCAGAAGAAAGACAATGTTTTAATTTACCGAATGATGTATACAGAAAAACTTCCTCACGGGAACGTTTTACTTATTTTGCTCTCAGATTGAAGATTTTCACAGTCAAGTTCGCATCGACCACCTCATGGAATTATTTTTAAGTTATACCAGAAAGAGATCGGAATTTGATATTATTCCTAAACCTGAAGAGTCTAACCAGCCGTTGCTAGCCTGAAACTCTTTAAATTGTTTAGCCTTTGAGCAATTTCTTTTGCTTTTGTTTGTAGCCTTGTTCCAGAGACCGTAATATCCACTGTGCGGCATTTTTGAAAATATTCTAGACCAAGGATATTCACTGATTCATCTTCCGCCTTAAATAATTTTCTTTTGATGTGGATTTAAATACAGCTGAAACTAGAAGATCAAATTAGTGAATATTGTAAAGAAGTGTTCTCCCAAAATCCAGTTCAGTGGAGACGAAACTGGGCTGGTTTATCGTCAGCTTCGAATCAAAATCTTGGACGAAAAAAAGTATTGTTTTTTACTTTTGTTTCTTAGTACTATATTTTTTTATTACAGAGACTATTTCTGATTGTTAGCTTAAAATATGTATGTAGGAATAACCTAAATAGCTTCAGCTGGTCAATCATTGTTAGATATTATTGGATTTACAGTCGACAATATCGTTAACAACGAGGCCACCCAACTGATGAAAAAATGCGCTTTAATCTTTTTAAGTAGGAATGCATGAAAAGTATATTTAATGAGCTTTACTGATTGCCAGGTCGATTTTTAGTTTCGCTCGAAGTACATAGATTGCTCTCATGGGAAGTTAATATCAACTATTAATAGTATTTTATTATATACATATAAAACACAATTCCGTGGTGTAAAATGTATTACAAGCATTACTTGATTTTCAGTAGATAGAACTTTTCATACTGTACTGTAGATACATGAAAATATTATACTGGCATTTTGTGCGGGATTTCAATCAGCACCAATGCACTTGTTAGTAGTACGAGTGCTGTTCCCTTTTTTTTTTACTAAAAGATATTGGTGTTGTAGTTTTGTTATCAACACAATTATTAAAATGATAAGAATAAACTGTAACTCTTTTGGTTTGAAACAGAAGAATGCTTTAACTTTTTATAATAAGCAGTACCATACAATAAACATAGTGCACTAATACTACAACTTCCCTACAATTTAGAAGAGTTACGAAAATGTAAATTTTCACTGTACTTCTTATAATTTCATTATGAACTTTAGTGAGTTTCGTGCATCTTTATTGTACTTCCATCTAGTTAGGAGCCATGCGAAAGATGTACAATTTTAAGAACAAGAGAGAGAAAAGTAGAAGAGAATAAGAAAAGGTATCCTAACTGATCATTGCTAACTCTGAAACAGAGTTTTGTATGATATAATAAAACGTTTTAATATGCAAATCAGCAAGTCACATAACAACAACAGCAAATATAGGGTCATGATGGAATGGATTATATTACAACTACACTTTTGACATTGTTTAACATTTCTCACAATGGCGTAGGAAGCTGGAGTCCTCCCTTCACTTTCCAATTTATCCCAGTAAAATTGCATCAAAATTTGGAAAATTACTCTCAGGAAAAGTATGAGAATGCATAAAATTTAATCCAGAACCAAAGAGCTTACAGGGCTCTAAACAGACCTCTGGATCCCGGCCGTAATGGGTGCGCCTGTGGCTTGGTCATGTTACGTATTACAATTTTGAAACTGAGTTAACTGATCATTTAACTTTACTAGTTAAATTGTACTTTGGATTTAGTATTTAAATATGTGCCGATATATCTCCAATTTATGATATTTGGCAACAAGATTGATACACACAGTTTTCTTTTTTAACACAAATATGTTTTAATATACAAACAACAATACAATTTACAATAACAGTTATTACAAATAGTTATTACACACAATGATTTATATACAAAAATTTTACAAAGTTACAAGCAATATAAAGTCTTCTTTCTAGTCTGGAACCTTCTTGATATCTTATCTAGGGTTCACGATGAGTGAGTTAGTTACGAGTTGATGTAGGTACGATTCGCTTAAGGGGAGATAGCTAGCTTTGTCGTTCGTTATTCACCAGCCACACATGCCGAGTTTTCCACAATTGAGTTATATAATGTTTTCGTGAAAGTACTAATGTCCGATGAGAATCCACTGAAGTTAAATGATTTGTAATGTTCGAACTTTTTAAATACTCCTGGTCAAATATCTGAAGTTTTCCGATAGATAAGCGCTATAATAATCACAGTTATAGCTTCCGAAGTTTATAGCACACTAACTATAGCAAACTAATAATAGATACTACTTTTTAGGCGCGTCGTGTTGTTTATATTTATAGGCGTGTGGAGAGTTTCTAGAAAATTCAGATTACGTAACAATACAAAACTACATTAAGAGTTTACGTACATACATATATTGTTGATTCTTACACTCGAGAATCTTCTACAAGTTTTAGTAATAGGCGGGAGTTTCGCAATACATATTTAACACTATAAGCTATGCATATTTCTAAATATAAACTTAATCTAAACAAACGTTGATATTAAAATAAATATAGAATAATAAATCCGTCATAGTCAAATAAACGTTGGGTCTCCCCACTTTTAATTTGCTTCCTACACCTCTGCATAGGTAGTGTGATGCTACCAAAAACTGATCGCTTTTGGAGTGCACAAAGATAAGATAAAACATATTCTTCAAATCCTATATAAATATGGGTTCACTGTGGCGAGTAAAAGACAAATAAAAATACCTAACATAACAAATTCATAGCTGAATTAATTTATTTGAACTATGGTTTCATCAGGTAGTCAAAAGACTACTTTTCATTGACTCTAAAATAATCTAAATGAATGACTATATCAAACATATTTAAAGCATTTTCCATTTGTCATTTACAATTGACTTGTTGCAATCTTGTTTTTATCCACGAAAAACATTTTAGAGACTTTCCCATCTCTTTCAAGATTTTATACTATCGAAGATATGTTAAAGTTATGCACACTTTTACCTTCTTTAAAGACTCTGAACACGTCTCAGGTACTTGATTATCACAGTTGGGCATACGATAACTGTAGTATTGCACCAGAACATAAGTAAAAATATGAGTCTCTTTGTAGACACCTTAGTTCACAAAGAAAGCTAAATTTGACAGAGAAGACCGAAAATGAACCTTGGACCTATGAAGCGTAAACGCTGCTGTTTCTTACTTTCTGATGGATATGCCTGATGATGATGTAGAAACATATAGATTCTACGAGATTGTTCCCAGTCTCACAGTATTTTATCTTTATACTATACAATTATTAAGTAAAACAATAATTTTTGTATTTTGAGACTGGCGACAGTCTCATTTTTAAACATTTATTGTGTACTATTAAACGTTGGCTTTATTTCTTTATTACATCTGTGTGAATATGGTAAATCGAATAAAAAGTGTATAAAATAAGCCAGTTCGTTAGACCATATTTTATACTTTAGTTCAAAATTTGAGTAAGATTTTTTTTTTTAATATGTGACAACATGATAGGATTATATTACATAAATGAACAAATATCACAATAGAGTGTCTCCAAAAATTTTGGAAACACTGTTGAAAAAAAAATTATGCCGGGAAAACCGTCATAGAAACACACAAATTGTTGCAAGAATAATATAATTAACATTTAAAGTTTTTTTTACTGTTTTTTCTCACCACAGTTCAACACGTGCAACACGAGTTACATGCAAAACGCCTAGTCTGTGCCCAATCTTTTGCCAAGTGTTTTGCATCACTGCAAGAGTAACCTTTGTGAAGCTTCTTGGATACGTTAACACAGTTCATTACTTTACTAGCATAAACCATGCTGTTCATGAAGTCCCATAAAAACATAACCAGTTGATCTGGCTTCCTCGCTCAGTCCGCTGACACAATAAGTAACGTTTTATTTTGAGTAAGACATTTCTTGCGTCTTGAATTGATGAAACCGTTTGTAAACCTTCTTACGATACATCTAGGTGGATCTTGTGGATAACATAGTTTGAATTTTCTCTGCACCCTCTGTAAGGGATTCGAACAAGGCAGTCACAACACACATGTTGCTTTCTTCTTCTTCTTCTTAGCCGCTATTTTGCTTCAGACTGAAATCCGCACTTCACTTCTCGGACACCCAACGCTGATATATTTTTGTCAGTCAACTAAAAAAAAACTTTTAAGCATTATTTTCGCACATGTACTAAACCATGTGTCACTATGTTAAACGACTTTCCCGCTATGATTGTTCGTTTGTTTGTTTGTAGTTAAGCACAAAGCAACAAAACGGGCTATCTGTGCTCTTCTCACCACGGGTATCGGAACCAGATTTCTAGCATTATAAGTCCGCAGACATGCCGCTGTGCCACTGAAGGGGGGGGGAGGCTACGATTTTTCAAAAGTGTTTCCAAAATCCTTGAACACCCTATTAAGTTAATTAAGATTTGCTGCGATTTGGCTAAGTTAATGTTGCTATTCTGTACGTATAAGTCATTTCAAGATATTATAAACATTATTAGATAAAGTACATAAAAAAGTAAATTGTTTTTTTTGTTTGTTTTTAAGCATAAAGTTACACAATGGGCTGGCTCTCTGTGCTCAGCCCACCGCGAGTATCGAAACACGATTTCCTAACGTTATAAGCCACAGACTTACATCTGAGCCAACTGGGGTCGAAGTAAATTGTTACTGAATGCAATTAAACATCAGTACATATCAATACGTTCACATGGAGTAACGTTAAAAAGTTTAGGTGTCAAATTTTTAATTTCACTGTTACTAGAAGTTGAATTGTTATAATGATTTCTCTGTGGTTTAGCGATAAGTCTGAAGGTTTATAAGGCTAAAAATCGGGGGTTTTAATACCTATGGTGAGCACTGCACAAATATACACTGCCATTATATAGCTTTGCGGTTAACAAAAAAACAAACTACCGAAAAGTAAAGCTTTGCAAGATCGCCACTTGCAACCGAAGAACTTGAATTATATTACTGTGAAAATACAACACATTTATAGAGGAACAAATATAACACATTTATACAGGAGCAATTTAGATTCTGCTTAAAGAAAATAGTGTCTCCTGTTTCTTTCACTGACTGTGTAGTATACACTAAACACTCACTTATTTCTTCCTTAACGTTTGATACAATCTCACTTTCACATGCTTTCACTTTCAATAGAATATAGTTGCTAACTGACTGATTAACCTAATAAATTACTAACAAAAAATAAGTATAAGCGATTAGTCACTAACTTCTCAGAATTCTCATTCAGTACTGAAAGGAATACTCCAGTGACTGACTGACACTCTGACAATAACTAATTTCTAACTCTAGATCCTAGTCAAACTTACTAGATCGTGACCTCATATGCCCTCTAGCTAGGTATTATCCTTTGGCAGATGTCACATGACCTGCAGGATCTGGTCGCATTTCCGATGACCCCAGCCAATGGAAGTTGCTGGTGATTCTGTCTGCCATCTTCTTTGATCCCAGGTGTCCTCCCACAGTCGACTTGTGAGCCAGCTTCATAATTTAAGTCCGGTATTATTATTATCTGTTTAATTTCCCCAGTAGAACTGCTTCGATAGATCCAGTTCAGCACTCTCTTACAGTCTTCCATTTTGTAATTCTCTTTCTTCTTTGTTGTGAGTTCGACTTTCTCTGGGATACTGTCTGCAGTGAAGAATCTTTCTTCTGTGCTTCCTTCAGTTCCCATAAACCTACATTCGGGATGTCACCTTTAGAGTCTTGCTTGTTCTTTTCTTGAGCTCTTGTGCTGACTGTAGATGCTTCATCTTTCTTCTTTCTGTCTGGTTCCCCAAACTTCTACTGCCTGATATATTTCCAATCCACAAGCCTTCATACACATGGCTTCAAAGTCTCCCATGTAATATGGAGTGTCAATCTGTATTCTTGCTATGGGAAACTTTCTCACTGTCCCATGAATCAGCACACACAGATTTACCTTGCCTGTCATCTGGCCATCAGATACTAGACTGGTTCTCCCTGCTGCACTACTGCACCCAATGTCTCGTAGAACCTTTACTTTTGTGTCCCTGACATAGCCTTCACCAACTGGCATGTTGTGATTTGTTGGCACCTCTCGATGTTTGTCACATGTTCCAATCACCACTGGCACTGTTAACCGAATATATAACTTGAGTTGACCATCAGTCGTGCACTGTTTAATAATGGAGATAGCACTTCCTTTTTGTGGTTAATCTGGCGTATTGTTTCTATTCTGTTTCTCCTGGCAGTAGCATCCATGGTGACAGTCACTCTTTTCTTGTTTCTTGCCAGGATTATCTCTGTAGGTAGCTCCAGCTGCTATATGTTGAAATTTCTGCTCGTGCTTGTTGATGACCGACTTGCACTTTCTCGCAATGTACCCCATTTCATAACGAGCATAGCATATCTTCTCCGTTTTATCTATTGCCCTCTTGTCGCCTTTAATGGAATCCTGCTTCTGGTCAGCCACCCCTAGTGTCAACTTTAAATGGTTATACTGGAACAGTGACATGTCAGTTGAACACGTGATGATGAACTGTACAAGTATTAGTAGATTTTCAAAACTATTTTCACACTTAGCCATATCAGTCTATCTTGTGAAGTATCTTCATAGCTGTCCTACAAACTGAAATACAGTTTCTCCAGTGTCAGAATTGACTTCTCTGAATTTCAAGAGAAAACCTTCATTGGGAAGTTCATGGCATTTCAGCAATACCACTTTTAACTTGTCATAGTAAATAACATATTCTGACGTCATGCTTGCATACACTTGTAGGCCTTTTCTTGGATAAAGTGGGCTAAGACAAACTGTCCTGTCGCCTTTGTCCCAGTTCTGACTTTGGGCGAATCTTTCATATCTCTTCAGGAAAGCATCCATGTCATCTTTCTGTTCATCAAATTTGCGCAGCTTGGGTCAGCTGGCCCTGACCCCATTGTCATTATTGGGTGTTTCATCTTTCTGTTGGGTGAGCTTTGCAATCTCAATTTGTGCTCTTATTCTCTCTGTTTCTAGTCTTTCCTCTCTCTCTTTTGCTTCTTTCTCAATTTGTGCTCTATTCTCGCTCTCTCAATTTCCTGTTCTTTTTTAGTCTTTCTACCTCTCTTCTCTGTCTCTCCTCCTCTCTCTTCTGTTGCCACTCTCTTCTCTCTCTCTAGTTCTTGTTGTTGTTTAACAACGTCGCGTAGTTCGATATCTTTTAACCCAAGACACTCATCTCTTTCTATTCATTTATCCAAATATTTACACTATTTTCGCCACCATTACAGTTGTGCGCATGTAGGCCTATTTATTTCCGCTCTCGTTCACTTCTTCTTTCACCACTGTATAATCCTGACTTGCTCACCAAATGTCAGGGTTTTAGGTATATGAGTGTTAGGCTGGGATTATTTTACAGTAGGTGTCTGTGACTTATTGGCAATAAATTCGAACAATAAACGGACAGCACACAATCCACTTGGTCTAAAATAATATATTCAAAACAAGTCAAATGTATGTACAAAAATTATTTTCACTATAGGATACCACAGTTGTATTTAAAATTCTAAATAATTCTCTTTTCTTTTCAAACGTCCACACAGGCTGATTCAATTGCTTTAGAATCCAATTAACAAGACGAATTATTTTTTCTACTCTTATCACAATAGTATCGGTGAATAATTCAACTTATGTTATCCCATGGGTTACCACAGTTGTCTCCTGAACTTTAAATAATTGTCTCCTTTTTGTCATAGTCCACACAGACGAGTTCAATTACTTTAAAACACTCTTTGACAAGACAAAGTATTCTCCTTATTTCTATTAAACTGTGAAACTCACCTTAAAATATCGCCCGTTATGGCTAATCACTCACATGCCAGTTAACTTCACGTTTTCTACTTTTTTTTTTGACTGAACTTTTTATTGTACTTTTTTTCGACTTAACTTGCCCTCACTTGTCACATATATACATATCTTGTTCACTGAGGCCTTGAACTTTCTATAAACTACGCGATGCTATAATGGATCAATACTCGCTTTAGGTAACGAGAGAAATACTGAAGATTCGAGTAATTTGGCATCAACAATACTACAACAATTGAACCACACACACGACTCTTACCGAGCTATGCAACCAAACTTGTCATAACTATCGTCTTTAACATTATTAATTTTAACTCTCTTGTTATGAAAAGTAAATAATCATGAAATATTAAATCACTAAATAAGTCAAATAATATTTGTTTGCTTTTGAATTTCGCGCAAAGCTACACGAGGGCTATCTGCGCTAGCCGTCTCTAATTTAGCAGTGAAAGACCAGAGGGAAGGCAGCTAGTCATCACCACCCACTGCCGCTCTTGGGCTAATCTTTTATCAACGAATAGTGGCATTGACCATCACATTATAACGCCCCCATGGCTGAAAGAACAAGCATGTTTGGTGGAACGGGGATTCGAACCCGCGACCCTCAGATTGCGAGTCAAGCACCCTAACCATCTGGTCATGCTAGGCCAAATGAATAATAATTCTTAAAGTAAACAGTCTTGTATATCCAACAGGTTCAGGTAAAATAAAATTTTATGTGTTTTTCAGGCATTTTACATTTTTGTGGGTGTTTTATATGTAACAATGGTGTTGCATATTATTAGTATTCTCAAAGCTTAAAATATCAGTAAGGAAAGAAAACTAAGACTGTAAAACATATGTGTGAAAATATAATTAATATTAAGTGAATTCAATTTATGTCAAGCACACTCTGACCATGTTTCTTCAAAATAATTCTACTAATGTGATATATCCAGGCAAAACTGAATATATTTAAGAGCAATGAGATTAATAGGGGATTCAATCAGGATATTTATTATGAAATAATGTTAAATCTCTGAGTAACTGAGTCGTGATGTGAAATGTAATAATGAGAATGGACACGAAGTAAAATGCAAACTATCTATCATAACACTAAATACAAACACAGTATGTGTGTTTACTTGCTTTATGGTACAACTGACTGTAACTTTTAGTGGCTTCTCTCAGCTGCTTTTCCTTCAAGATCCTGTTCCAGACTGTCTACAGGATGTCTAAAGACAGTATTTCAGTTTGAAAGAAATTTAACATTTACACAATGAGAATAGCGCTATCCAGGCGACAGATCATTCTTATAACAACATACCTAGGCCATTGCCTCTAGATTTCATCTGAACGGCCGCTGAAGGACACCACTGTCCACGACCTTGCAGCAATATCTACTCCCCTTACATGCAGAACATCCACTAGAGGGCAGACAGAAGAAAATCAGCTTATCCATATTATAGACCACGTGTTATGTAAAACTTGCACATATACAGAACAATGTATAAATTGGGAATAAATACTATATTATTACAAGAAAACAGAAATACAAAACATATTCATATACAACACTTCCCTGTTCGTCCTTAAGCCGGACTTGGCATAGCCTAGTGGCTATGGCACTCAACTCATAACCTATGGGTCGCCCTTTCAATCGTGGGGACATTATAATGTGACGGTCAGTCCCAATATTCATTGGTAAAAGATTGGTCGAAAAGTTGGCGGTGGGTGGTGTTGACTAACTGTCTTCCCTGTAGTCTATCACTGCTAAGTTAAAGACAGATAGTGAAGATAGCCCTCGATTAGCTTTGCACGAAATTCAAAACAAACCAAAACCCTTAAGCCGACAATTCATTTTAACGTTAAAACCAAAAAACTTTATAAAGTTCCACTCTGATCGAGGCTTCAGTTTTACCTTGCTCGTAAATACACTTACACCCCACACAGACGTCAAAACCCTCAAAGAAATTCATTACAAACGTTAAGTTTAAGTACCCTTTAACAAATAAATAATACATGAAAACAAAAATAAATCCTTCAATACAGAAATTACATGTAATACAAAAATCGACCCTTTAAAATAGATGCAAGCACGCATAGACTATCACATAATACATACCCTTTAATAAAGATTTACAGTATATAAAGAACAACTAACTGTTTCTCAAAGATAATACAATGATTATTCTATACAATGATTATACTACAAAGCAAAACATATAATAACCCTCTTCATCCGAATATTAATGAAATAAAAGAATTACAAAATAACAATGAAGTCACCATCAAAACCACAAATACATAATAAGCACTTTAACAAAGAATATCACGCAAATTGCATAGTTTTAACCAGGAACCAAAAAGTATACTAGGAAAATAAAGCAAACTAAAAAATAAAAATCTCTAAGAAATTCAAACAAAGTACATATGAAATAAACCAAACAAATAAGCAATTAAAATTCAACTGAAATTCACAATGTACAATCTTTTTTAACATTAAATCATGAAACATATGGCAAAATATTGTTTAACATGCACAAAAACTTCAACTTATTACAACATAATTAGGTCATTATATCCAGATTTCATCTGAACGACCATTGAAGGACACTACTGTCCACTAACTTGCATAAACTTCAGTACTGCAGTGATATCTACTCCTCTTTCATGCAGAACAATGAAAACCAATACCAAAGAAATAGTCACTTCAAAATGAACAAATGATAAAAGTACAATACATATTTAATTGAAATCAAGAAAATACATTAAGGCTCTGGATATGGGGTGGGAGGGAGTGTCAAATTGTGCATACCACGATTTTTTTAGAGGGTTACATTTATACTTTAGTTATTTTTGTCGATAAACTTGGCATTAAAATAGTGTTTAATTCAAATGTTTATATCATCTAAGTTTTAATTTCTTAATTTCCAAAGGTGACATTTGAATAAATTCTCATTCTACATTTCCCTGTACCATCTTCTAACAGACTAAAACAAAGCGCTGCTACAGTGATGGTTGAACAAAAAACAATTTATTAAACTGTAAAAATGACAGAAATCCAAAATAATGTTTTCAAACGATTGGATTACAGTTTTATCACTTACAAGAAACAGTTAAGAAATCAGGATTTGATACAAACGTTAATAAACAATATAATATAAATACAAACGATACTAATTTCAATAAATAAAGGAATTAGGAAAAAACAACTTAATTTAGGTGAATGTAGACAAATAATGTAATGAAGAAAAAGTGATCTAACGTCAAACTGAAAGCTATGTGGGTATGATCTATGTGTAGCTGTGTCATCCCTATATGCTTGTTTTCGATTATATTTTTTTGGGGGGACTGCCATTCCTACATGATTTTACATTTACAAAATGTTTTTATTACTTAGTTTTGTGACATTTTTCCCTTGACTGAAAATTAGTGTGTGAATGTGTGTATTAATGTTTTACTCCTTCACTTCAATCATAACATAGGGGTTGGCTTCCTAAAGACATCGATTGTACAGTGCACAAAGCATTGAATATTTTACATATTACATCCATCTAATGTTAATCTGATTTTGGCTGATAATTCTGTTTCATCCAGAAAGAAACACCATATTTCAGTAAAAAAACTAACTTCAAGGGATAATGATAATATCGTTTACACTAGAATTATGATTTGTTTTTAATTGCTACTAGTTTTTACGACTAAGCAATGACATCGTGAACAGCCTAGAAATACGCAGATTGGACTTAGATTTAAAGTGACATTAGTGATAAAGCAGTTGCTGAGTTATCTCGACTGAAATAAGAAGAAAGTAAGATGAACAATTTGGTGAGTTGGTCACTTTCTGGTTTGGAATCTTATCAATGGTTTCTTGTCTTATTTTTGGGCTTGGTGAATAGAGAAACAAATGAAAATGAGTGGCAATCATCTTTTAAAGTAAATCTCTCTTTCATTGTTGAATTTTTAGAATGCGTATAAGTACCATATTTGTATTATGTCTATTAAGTACTTTGGCCATCCCTACATTTATTTAAACTAATTTGCAAACTGGCTAGTTTGACTACCATCTTGCTACATAATTACGAGTAGTAAGCTCTCAGTTGCATGGCACGCCGCCAAAGGGCGCCACATACGGGTCGAGGGAGTGGAGAAGGGGATTATGTCATCGAAGATGAAGACGTCATAGTTCCAAAAGCCGCCATCAGGGAGCAATGTTGCTTGACCGCTATGACAGGCGGCCATAATAGGTGATTATGTAATAGTACTACAAAGTAGAGAATGTGTTTCTAAGCCGTCATGACCGGTGGCCATGACTTTACAGTACATGTCGATAATTCATTATTAATTCATTTATGATTAAATCATCCTGAAGAAGATGATTAACTCTAATTCATTTATAATTAATACATTAAATCCTTTATACTTAATTTATCCTTAAAACGACGCTTAACACTAATTCATTAGTTAATGCTAAAAATGACAGTGAAATTTAATTTATTTGTTGATTAATCAATAATTAAATCATCCTACCATAAGTACAGAACGTGTTTCTAGGCAGTCATGATTCATACGATACAGGTCTCAACAAGAATATAACTAATCACTAATTAGATAATTAATTAAACCGTCATAAAAAAGGACAGTGAACGCTAATTCATTAGTTAATTAATTAGATATTAAATCGTCCTACCACAAAGTAGAGAATATGTTTCTAGACAGTCATATAATACATGTCTCATCATGTCGATAGTTAATCATTAATTAGATTATTTATAATTAAATCATCATAAAAAGGACGCTTAACACTAATTCATGTATAATTAATTCATTTATAATTACTTTGTCTTAAAAGAATACTTAACATTAGTTAATTAAATTCGTCATAAAAAGGACGCTTAACGTTAATTCATCAGTTAATTAAATTTCCTATCCTATAAGGATAATATCTTTTTCAAACAAATATTTTTCAATGTCAAAACAATAATTAACCTAACATAATCACAATTTTATACATTTTACCACACACACACACACACACGAAATATGTCTATAGGTTTAAATTAAAAGGTGATGTCATGCAATATTTAAAACTTTTACTTTATACAACATTTTGCCTAACCAATAAAATATTTATTATGCAATAAACTTTTACTAGTTTGTGACAAAATAATTTACACGTGATACTTTATCTCGTGTTTTACAAAGGCGGATTTTCACATATACTTAATTACCATATTACCATGGTTACTATTATTACTAGTTTGTTAATTTCCGGTATAAATTGTTTCCAAGGAACTTCAGCCATACAAGTCCTTTCTTAATTAAAACTAGTTTATTATTTCTCGATACAACTTTGTAATACACAGAATTTCCACAGTCACTTTAAACTTAACAACCTTTATAACACATGCTATAAATCACAGCACACTTTAGTTACGGTGCCTACTGTTCGCTTGACTCAATTATCTATTTCTTCAATCTATCTGCATATCTATTGCTGGCTTTATTTGCCGGGCTCATATACTAAAAAAGAGGGCGCCTGGAAAACATTCGAACATTCACGAGGTTCCTCGATAAGTCATGATCCTTCTAGAAACTCCAGCGCGCATGCTCCCAAGGTCGCGTGACTTCCGCTGTCTTAGCACTGCCCCTTCCTTAGTATTGTTCGTCCGGAACAATAGCCACTTACTTTAAACCAATGGATAATTAACAGTAACTTGATTAAATGTACAGAATTTACAAACACAAAATTAAAATGCAAAAAAGTCTCCTAATTTTACAGGACTTATCTTCTTCTGTACTAGTCTCCATCTCATTGGCTTCTACTTCACGTGGGGTTCATCTGCTTCATCAGGAAATGTCCCATTATCGGTAGCAGTCACATCAGTGGTAGTAACTTCATTAACGGCTTCACTGTTTTCCTTCTCAAAACCGGGTAGAGTTTCTTCTTCGACAGTGGCTTTTTCAGGTGACACGTCTTCAGCAGCGTCATTTGTTCTGTTGTTCAGTTTCTTCCAACTGAAATGTCCTGAACCGTGATAACGCCAAAGCCTGTCGGCATGCACCACTTTTGGCTTACCTCGCCGACCGCATTTTATTCGGAAGGTCACGTCTGAGAAACGATCCACTATGTCATATGCGCCTTCCCATGGAGAAGACAACTTAGGAGACTTCCCTTTGGTCTTCCTAGGATTATACAACCACACCTTGTCTCCTGATGCAAAGCTGACTTCAGTAGATCTCTTATCATAAGTTAACTTCATCGAATCAGCAGACGTTTTTAAGTTTGAATGCACTTGATGGTGGATATTATCCATCCTTTCACATAACACTTTCACGAACTCTGACACATTTTCAGGCAACTCTTCATAAGGTGGGCTTCCTGTTATCAGGTCTACTGGCAACCGAAGTTCCCGATCAAACATCAGCTTTGCTGGAGTGTATCCAGTGGCTTCATGCTCTGCTGTTCTATAGACCATCAACAGTGGAAGGAATAAGACATCCCAGTCATCTTGGTGGCTATTACAAAACTTTGCCAATTCCTGTCCCAGTGTCCAATTGTACTTTTCTACCAGCCCATCAGACTGTGGGTGGAGTGGCGTTGTCCTGGTCTTTCGTATGCCAAACAACTTGCAGCATTTCTAGAACACAGTTGAATCAAAGTTACGTCCTTGATCTGAATGGAGTTCGTATGGCATACTAAACCTGAAGAAGAAATCACTAATAGCCGAAGCTACAGTTGTAGCTTCCTGATTTGGTATTGCATATGCCTCAGGCCACTTGGTGAAATAATCCATCACCACACAAATGTACCTGTTTCCAGCACGAGTTCAGGGCAATGGACCAGCAATGTCAATGGCTACTCTTTCCATTGGTGTGCCAACTTGATATAACTTCATCGGAGTACGTCCAATTTACTTGGGTCCCCTTTTAGCACAACATGTACCACAGGTCCTGCACCATTCTTCCACATCTTGCCTCATACCTATCCAGTAAAATCTCTGCCGCAGGTGACTCAATGTCTTCTTAACTCCGAGATGTCCTCCTGTTAAACTATCATGGGACTGACGCAGCACAACTTCCAGTAACTTTCTCGGTATAACTGTTTGCCTGGTCGTCACTTTACCATCTGCAGTTTCCCATCTCTCGAGAAGCATACCATCTTCAAGCTTCAACTGGTCCCATTGTGCCCTATAGTTCTTTGTCACAGGGTTTAGACTAGACATCTT
>NW_013666132.1:377083-384027 GCF_000517525.1 Limulus polyphemus
CAACTGCTGTAATCTCTCTTGTTTATTTTTGCTGTTCGAGCTGCCATTGTTGCAAGTTTTCTTGCCACTGCTGTAATCTCTCTTCTTGTTTCTTTTCTCATTTTTCTTATTTTTTGCTGCTCCTGTATTGTTGCCATTAAATCTGCTAAGCTGTAGTTTGATTTGCCACTTCTCGTTTCCATCTTCTTTTTTTTTTCAATCCCACTTCTGACACCAATTTGTTACATCTCTGTTCGTTTGTTAATTTTCCGTATAATATATTTCTGATGAAACTTCAGCGACACCAGTCCTTTCTTAATTAAAACTAGTTTATTATTTCTCAATTGAACTTTGCAATACACTTAATTTCTACAGTTATATTAACTTCAACACACGCTATAATTCAAAACGAACGATTCACGCACTTTACTACCGCGCTTGACTCGATTGTCCGTCTCTATCTCTTCAATCTGCAATCATTCATATCTATTCATTGTCTGGCGCACTTATATACAAGAATAGAGGGCGCCTAGCAAATACTGGATTATTCGTGATGTTCCCTGATCTTTCTAGAACTGTTTAGGTGTTACCAGCGTCACGTGACTTCCGCTGTCGTAACAGTAATAACATATTAAACCCTTTTAATTTATATAAATAAAGACTATGAGAAAATGCGATATACCTGCGTATTACACTTTCCCCTGATCTCTATTTCGGGCTCCTCAAACCAACAATTAAATTAATATTTAAAACCAATAAACATTTTATTGTGACATGTTCATGAAGCTTGCCAACTTTTCTTTGCTCTTATGAACACATGGACGACGTGTACCTAAATTTAACCATAAGAAAATAACCCTAAACTAAAATTTAAAATCACAATAATATATTACAATGCAAGATGAAATAAAGCACTTTAGTTACAACTTAAGAATCTATACAAGATAATGCATTATAATAAAAAGATACATTACCAGAATCTATAATGAAATAATACCTAATACAAACATTTAGTGAAAATTTCAGATAAAACTAACTATAAGACTTGAAATCAGAAATCAACATGCCTCTACAAACTGGAAACCCTTTAACAATGAGGTACATTAAACATTTAACACAGAGAAATACGTAAAATACTATTTAACAAAGAAATACGATACACAAATTTAAACTTACAAGCATGCCAAACGTTTTAACGAACAATAAATATATAAGAAAAAAACTTTAAAGATTTCCTACCCATTTAGGAGGAGGTAGTCTAGTATGTAAAATGAAATAGAAATCCTCTAACACGGAAAAAACCTTATTACATCATAAAAACAAAAACTTTAATGAACTCTAAGCATAAAAATAAAAACCTTACATAGGTAAATATATGATACACCAAATATAAATTCTCTAGATAGAAATCATAGAACAAACAAAAATAAATGCTACTGACTAACTACATCAAACACAAAGTCAAACCTTTTAGGCAAGAAATAAAAGACTTGCATCTATATACAATAGAACATTCTACTACAAATATATATGTACATATACACTGAATGAAATGACCAGAATTAAATAAACAAAACATTATTTACACATGCCCCCAGTGACTCAGGAAGGAGTCAAAAGGATTATAATGCTAACGTCTGAGTTTCGATACCCGTGATGGGCACAGCACAGATAGCCCACTGTATAGCTTTGCGCTTAGCAACAAACAAGCAATATAACACACTTATCATTAAGGACTGTAGTACTTAGTAGTGGGGATCGTGATTTGTTTCTTTGTTGGTTTGAAATTAAGCACAAAGCTACACAATGGGCTATCTGTGCTCTGCCCACCACGGATATCGAAATCCAGTTTCTAACGTTGTAATTCCACAGACAGCTTGCAAATCCTATAGCGATCTCCCCCAATTGGTCTCAGACTCACCACGAGCCATTCAACTTTGGTAACCCACGGTCATTCTTACTTCCTTTGCATATACCAGTCTTAATGCACCGCATGTTGACTCATCTTGAGTCTACCACTGTATGCTGATAAATGTAAAGGGCCTTCACAGCATTGGCAAAAGTCCTATATCCAGAATAGGACTTCTTCTGTGCTCGACACCTCTCTCAAACAACTATTTTTAATCTGGTGAGAAACTTTCCTACTTGGGCAGGAGTACTTCTACTTTGAAAATAAACCATTCTTTTAGTTAAAAGAATTCCTTTTAATCTGTATGCTCAAGTGATCAAGCAAGAGCCAGTATGCACATTAGCAAAAATAGAATCAATCAATCCTGTGATCTTGACACCAAAATTTCTCTTTGCTATCCATTTAACAATGGGAGTATCAAGTAAGAAATTTATGAAGTAGTTTGAATTTGTGCGTACTTGTAAAGACATTTAGAAAATCGCCTCTACTGGGTGTGTGAATAGAACAGCTTTTCTTTTCTCAAGATGAATTTCTGCCAAAGTAATCATATTAACAGTCCTTTAGAACTCTTAAAGTACCAATACTCCCAACTTACAGGACAAAGTGACAGTCCATATTACATTCTAAAGCAGGTACACACATTCTATTTGTATTTAGTTTTATTAATTATTGTTCATTTTATATTTTACTTTGTGTCTATTATCATGACTTAATTTTACACAAACTCAGTTGTAAAGCATTTAATACTATTCCATAGTAAATGTCTTTAGTGAATATCCTTTTATTTTGTGAACCTATCTGGTAGTGCTTTAAAATTATAATTCAGTTTCACCTGAATATCTACAAAATCAAATCCCAGTTCTGAGTGTTAGAACTATAGTTTTTAACAGGAAAGTATCTCCGTTCAGTAATTCATGGCATATCAGACCATTAGCGACTATCTAAGTAATACAAGTTGAAGAGGGATTCACATTCTTATATGAGGGTGTAATAGACGTTTTCCACTCCTTTATTTAAAAAGTAAATATTTCTAAAATTATGTTGTTTTTCGTAGTCCCTTTGCAGCAAGGCACTCGAATTGGTCATTAACCTTAGTTTGTGTAAGTGGTGAGTGGAGTTTTTGGCGAAGGCCAGAGCTTACTTACTTATTTTTTTTCTTTCTAAGAACAGATAAAGCAGTATTTAAATAGTGAGCTGAGCCATTCCCGTTAGCGAATCAAATAAGAGCTGTGGCTGTGGGCAGTCACACACATCTTGTACCAGTCAATTGGAATATCTAGCACAGAATATATAGGCTTGAAAATACGAAAAGATTGAGGCTAGTTGGTATATTCAAGTTCATATTTGTACTAAAGAACTCAGATTTCGTGTGTTTCTACTTCTTTAATTTAGATAGCAGAGGCCACGTAGGTTTCTGTTTGATATTTCTTTTGTTTAGACTAGATATAACTCTTAAAACTGTTACATTGGATTTTATCTAACTTTCAGTCTCTTTAATGTTCCACGAGAACTCTTAAATTCTCGCATGGTGGTTCTCATTCTTCTTCTTTTTTGTAAGTATTTAGCACAAACCTTTCAGTTTCTGATGAGTCTTCATTATTTTTTTGTTTCAAAACCCCGTACAACTCTCAAGTGTACCTTGGCTTCGCTTGTGTTCACTTTCAGTCCATGGAGTTGGAATTCTTCCACATTAAGCATGACTGTAATGTTTGCTCCACTAACAAAATAAAAGAAATGTTACAAACTAAATTTCAGTGTTTTAATTTAGTTATTTGCTACAGGGCGCCGTTAACACGGTGATGATGTTAGGTTTAGAACGTTGTAAAATTACTAAAAGTAGTTTTACAATACCTATAATGTTCATGATGTTATAATCAAAAGACTTTACACTACAAAATATCTAGAAACAAAGATGCATTATAAAAATGAGAATCAATGGAACATTTAGTTAATTTTTCAGTTTGTTGAGTGATTGAGAAGTTAGTGAAGAATTCAGATCAGTGTTAGTTATCGCACATATTCAGTTATTTGATTGATAGATTAGCCATGAAACTCTTCCAAGTAAGTTTATTTGTGCATTAGTTGTGCTACCATTAGCGAGTAAATTTCTGCTGAAAGTGGAAGCGTTATTTGTGAACTCAGGCCTAAAACAAGTGAAAGCAGCCTGTAGCAAATGTTAAAGAAGAAATAAATTAATTTGTTATGATTATGTGTATTGGATTTGACTTTATTTCACTAAATAATTTTAAATAACTCGCGCAACGAAAGAACATATTATAACAGTACTTTTGAAATTGTAATATTTTAACAACAGTTTACTGTTTTCCGTTCAATTTGTGGCTATTTTTATTTAATATTGTTGTAGATAGCGCACATGACGTTGCGTAGCTTTGCGCGAAAATTATTTTAAAAAGTGAGTAATTTTGCGTTTTATTTCAAAAACTTTCATATAGATAAGAACACATAAATAAATACACTTCAACGTTAGTGTAATTAGAATTAATTACGCTCTGTCAAAACTTTATATAAAGTGAGGTTTGGATAGCAACTTCGTTATTGGGCTTATATAATACTATAATAGTGTATAGAATGTGATTTTTACAATGCAGAAAGAAATCGGAAGTTTTCCACTAGCACCAAATGTTCGTTTCAAATTAACTAAAGCTGGATTCACAACCTTGGAAGACTTGAAAGGCATTACTCAACGTGAACTGTGTAATGGTAAGCCTCAAACCACTACATGTAAATCCCCACTACTCCACGTAGGACAGCAACTAATTCCATAAAATAATCGCTCTGTTAGTGTAACGTAGAGAAATCAAAACTATTGTGAGTTTCGTGACTGTAACTTAGGGGTGTATTAATAATTGGCCAGGGAATATAAAGTTTCTGGAACATATCAGTTGCATCTGGGGATATATTGAAAATAATCAAAATATTAAAATACTACCTTAAAAACAGAAAACAATTTTGTGAATTGTTGGCAAATTAATAATGTGTAAAACTTAAGTTAAACAACAGTTTGGAAACCAGGATAGATACTGCATGAAATATCACTGTTATCAGTGTTCTCTTATATGAACCCATTGTTCAGTATAAAATACTATATTAATTCATACTTTCTATTTGTGAAGGAGTCTAGGAGTAGGTGTTTAGTGTTCTTGAAACCAAATCTGCCATTGGATTTTGTGTTCCTGTCCCTCCTTGGGATACCCTCAGGGCACCTCAGAGTCAATCCTTTAATTAAATTTACTACATCCACCACATCTGTAAGCAACCCATTTCAAAGGCCAACCACCTTGTTAGAAAAATAAGTGTCTGAGCTGAAGATTACTTTTATCTCGTATAGTTGTTAAAATGTATATTCATGTCCCCTTGTCCTACCATTCTCACCATGGGTGCCTGCAAGGGAGGGGGGGTCACTTGACCACCTCTGGATTTTCAAAAAGAAAAAAAATGACTAGATATGTAAAATCCTTCTTATATGTTGTTGGAAAATCATAAGCTATTTGTATTTAGATTTCATAATTTTTTCAAACTTGAGTTACTTGACCCCCTAATTTTTTTCTGCAGGCTCTCTTGATTCTCACCATTAAGTAAGGAAAAAAGATGAAGCATTGACACTCTTGATCCTCGTAACAGTTTTAAACAACTCAATCAGAGCACCTCTAACTTTTCTTTTTTCAAGAGAAAATGGTTTCAGGTATCTTAACCTGTCTTCATGTGACAACCTTTTTATTTCAGCCATCTTCCTAGTAGCTCTCTTTCAACTCTTTTCATCAGTTGTATCCTTCGTAAGCTGAGTTCAAGACTGAATATGGTACTCTTAAATAATGTATAACCAGTGATCTATACAATGAAATTATAACATTTTTAGACTTATATTCAATCTTTCTGTAAAAACAATGTAAAATCCTAGTTGCTCTACAGCTAGTAATATCACTGCTTAGATGGCTTCGGAGACTGATCAACAAGAAAAAAACATAAACAAGTTCCTTTTTTTTCCATGAGAATGTTAAGGTTTATTCCAATCAAAATTATATTATATTATTATTCAAATTATGATAACTTGCATACATTACCTTGCATTTATTATAATTGAATACCATCTGCCATTTATTCATCCAACTTATTAAATAATTTAAATCCTTTTGTAAAACAGCAGTATCCATTTTTGCAACAAACAAGACCTTAATAATATCAGCAAATATAAGTAATTTATTCATCATTTTTTCATCTATGTTACTGATGTAAATAAAAAAAAAAATGCAAAGACCCTAACACTGAACCCTGAAGTATCACACTTGTGATATTAATCCAGCTTGACTGAAATTCATTTATAACAACCCCTGCTTTTGCCCATTCAGTCGTTTTTTGATTCAGTGAGCCAACTTATCTCTCACACCCATAGAGATAATTTTTATTGAGCCTTGTGGGTTCATTACTTTATTAGTTATAAGAACCCTAATAACACTTGAGTCACACAAAAAATTCAAAGATGCCTTCAGTATCGTAATTACTGCTGGGGTTTCCTGTGTATTTAATAAACAAAACAAATGTTTTCACTCGATTTTGGTCAGTTCCTTAAATTGTTGTAACAGGCAAAAATATAAAATTACTTAATAATGAGAACATGTGGACCCTATACAATATATATGTAATTAGTAAATTATGGTCAAAAACATCTAGGTATCTACGTGTCTGCATATTCTGACCTATGTCCAAACGGACAGTGTTATTTTCTATACATGTACTGTTGCAGTGAAAATTATGGGATGCTATAACATTGACTTCATGACACATGTATTACTGAAGTTGTTAGAGGGATAGATTCTTATATGTAGGCAGCTTCTTTGATGTATTGAATAACAGGAGTGGAAGATATTGTTACGCCTCTGATCGTTAATTAATTTTCCATAAAAATTCTTTCCGAAGAAACTTTAGTGATACAAGTCCTCTCTTAAATAAAACTGGTTTATTCTTTCTGAATACAACTTTGCAATACACTTAATTTCCACAGTCACGCTATAACAAACACTATAATTCACAATGAATG
>NW_013666132.1:384135-389113 GCF_000517525.1 Limulus polyphemus
TTATATACAAGAATACCGAAAATCTAGTAAACACTCGAGGCTTCACGAACCTTCGAGAATATGACGTGTTACTAGTGTCATGTGACCCCTGCTGTCGTAACAATATTAATACAGAATTAATGTTATAGGCTGAGGAAATCTGAATTTGGGTTTATTCTTTGCATAGAAAATTATTTGTCATTTAGTTTTGAATTATACTGGGTAAGAGATCAGCTTGGTTTCATTAAAGTTTGGGTCGATGACTTTAAGGAGAACAAAAATGTACATTTAATTTTGATATTATTATTATTATTATTCATAGATTGGGAAACATTAGCAGTGTTACTGATCTTCTGTCATCCACTTAATTCAGATATTTTTTTCAGTTCTGATGTGAACCACGTTATTTAAGTACATTTGCATTTTGCATATAATTCTCATTAAAACAAGAATAACTGGATGTACAAAAAAAGATCTAGTTTTCTGAATACTTTCGCTGTAATTCTAAAGCAGTTCAGAAGCATATAAAAAAAAATCTGAAGCTACATATTACATCCAATTGAATTTGTTGTGTTTTTGTCTTTCAGAAGCAAATTTAACTTATGAAGAAACAGGGGAGGTGCTCCATCTGTTATTCAAAGATTCAGTAGGTTCTGCAGGATCTGATAAGGAAAAACATGAGGACTTTACCCATAAGTTTTACAGTGCGTTTGATATGTCAAAAAATGAGAAAGGTGTTGCAGCAATTGTAACGTTTTCTCAAAAAGTGGATGAGATGATAGGAGGAGGAATTCATACAAAAAAAATAACTGAAATTTGTGGACCTCCTGGTATTGGGAAGACTCAGATCTGGTATGATACTTTAATAGTAATAATACTTCTTAACAACTTTTACTTATGACTAAATCATTAACATTAAGAAATCTGTAGTTGACATTATTTTCTCTACTGATATTTTAAACTTGGGTTGAATAAGCTTAGAAATTATTAAATCTATAGATCGTGTCCTTTAAAATTGTAAAGGAACTGATCTTTTTTTCTAAAATGCTGTTTTATATGAGATAAGAAGACTAAATCATATTTATGCTTCATGGGCAAAAAAATTGGCACTTTGTATCATCGGGTGTTTTGAAGAATAGGTTATCACCACTCATACCTCTAACAAAAAGAAGAATAACTGATGAGCCATGGTATTGGATAAAAGGTTTCTAAGACTTTAGATATAGCAGATATATTACATCCTTTTTTACTTTCTCTCATAAGTTCTTATAATTACTAATGTTTTCTTTTTCTAGGATTAAAAGGACTAGCTTACTGATTCATGAGTTGTTCTGAATTATGCGTAAAAAGTTATTTCAAGTTAAATACATAAGTAAATTATATTAATAGTAAAAATAAGTTGGTGTTAAAATATATAAATTATTTGACGTTATTAAAAATCATAAACCTAATTCTGATGTGACAGGATCAAAGTGTGCATGTCATGATCTTCTGCAAAGTTACATTTAAAATCTAAGTGAAAATATTTGTTATCAATGTATGTCAAAGTTTTCTTAAATATGAAGCTCATAATCCAAATCTTAATATGATTTAAGTTTTAATTTCTTAATTTCAAAAAGAAGAATAAAAAATTTTCAGTCTTCACTTTTTTGTTTCTATGACGTGTCTATGCTTCAATTTCTTATTTAGAGAATTTTCCAATGTCAAAAATAGACTGCTGCTGAGGTTTAGAACTCATTAGAAACACAAATTACATATAATGATAAGCAGTAATATAAAATATGAATCTCCTCAGCAAATTTGTGAAACCCACTATAGATGTCCCTCCCTTCTTTTCATGCATTTCAAGCCAATTATCTACATCGTATTTACTTATCTGATGAACATGCTTATAACCAATAAAAAGAGAATATTATAATGTACAGGAATCATAAGACTGTTTATATTTATGGTTTAAGATAGAAATTCTCAAGAAAAGCTTGATGTATGTTGAAAAAATTAAATCAAACTTATTTATAGCTCAGTTATAAAACTATATAAATTATAATAGTTGTAGGATATTATATTCTGCTATCTCATATATTTTTTGTGTTCTGAAATAGATATGTGAAAGCTACATCAGTTATATTTTGGACAACCAGCACAGTGAGAAAAAAGTATGGTTACTGAAGCACGGCACACATGTATGAACAGGACTCAATGCCTAAAGTAAATGCTAAATGTCTTGTTTCTTATGTATAATTTTTTATTTATTGTTATATATTTTTTAACATCTGTTGGAGGAATAGCTATTAGGAACTTGAGGTCAAAAGCTCAAACTTTGTCTAATTTGTTTGGGTTCTGAGGAAGGAAATAAGTATTGGCTCTTGATGTGATTCATTCCTTCCTTGGAAGAAAGTCTGGAAATAAACAATAAGATTAAATGAAAACAGATGTGAATAGGTTTAAAGCTGAAATTTTGAGGATAAGTTAATTGAAGATCTTGCAACAGCTGAAGAATTTAACCCTTTTGCTGTGTACTTTGGATATATCCAAATAAACATTTATACCCACTGACTGTGAAATTTGGAATTACCTCACCGCTACCAAAAACGTTTCCCTCTACTAGGACATGCAGGAATATCCCCCTATACTTGAAACAATCATCTATTTTGTAATGATTTTGGCCTCTTATTGACATAGTTTTGCCTATATTTATGCCATTTACTGAAGAACACTTTTATTCTTATTTCCTCAATTTTTAGTTTAAATCATTATTTTCATTATCCAATGCAGTTTTCAAGGAATATTACTGTCAGGTATAGAAAATACAGCTTCTTTCAATATTGAAAAAGTAATACAAAGGGTCAGATTCATACTTTTATTTTTTGATGGATAATTGATCATTTGTGGGAATCAGCTCGAAAATTGATTGTGCAGTGAAAGGGTTAAAGAATAAAAATGGATTATTCACACTTCCAATGTGTGTCAAATTGATCCATTTTTTAAAGAAAGAGTTATATAAAATTGATAACAATTACAGTTCACCAATCTGAGAATCCTAGCTGGCTTGATGAGCCTTGGTATTGGACAAAAGGTCTCATTGGCATTGAATATAACAGATATATTGTGGTCAATATATAATGTCATTCTTATATACTTTCATACAGCTTTCATCCTTTTTTTTTCTCTTTCTATCTTCCCTGTTGATGGTTTAAAAACAAGTGTAACAGGGATGAATTGTGTTTTCTAAAAAAGTGTTTTAGTGTATCAAGAGTCATGAGTCATACTAAGTGATCAAAATTAGTTTAACAGTTTCTTTAAACTATGTGATTAAAATGAATATTTGTAATTAGTATATCTGGTGAGAACCATAAAAAACCCTAAAGTAGCTAAATGTTATTTGTTCCAATAAGAGGTTAAAAATAAAGTACCAGAACCAAACAAGATTTCCAAAACATACTTAACTCCTCTCGCACTACAGCCATTACTCGATTGCTAGGGTTTCCTTCCTTTGCCCATCTTAGCATTGGTCTGATTTTTTCTTGCTTGCTTCAGTCTTATTCCCCACTTAATTGCTCATGGCAATATCTGTCTCATGATGCTCTCCACCTACGTCAATGCACCCTCTATCCTGGTACTGTATATAAGCATCTCATTCAGATAATGTTATTACTTTTTCTTGACAAAGCATTCACTAATGGGTTTCTCTATACTACAACTGCCTCATCTAAGAACGAAGTATTTTGAGCATAAGTGCTCAAGGGAAACTACTATAAAAGGAGGTTGCATTGCTCTCCTATTGGTGGAAGGTTATCATCACATAATGATGTCATCATCCACCAGCACAGTTCACCTTAAACATGAATTTTAGGTGGGAGTTAGGTCAATGTTAATGACTTGAAAGTCTCATAGGCAGATGCACGAGGGATCAAACTATACTGTGTAAAAAGAAGAGTATCTATCTGAAATAATTTTCAGGTAAGAAAAATGTTAACTTTGAAAGATTTGTCTGGGAATTTCTGAAGCCTTTACTGAGTCAGTCAAAGTACAAGGTGATTTTCGTGATAAGAATCAATGTACTACTTTTCATCTTAGTTTTAATATTTCCTTTCTACAGATTCTTGAACCCCTTTTGAATATCAAAAGTTTTTTCAGGATATTTTATATTTTATTTGTTATGTATTCTGCCTTATAAGTATCTTGTATGAAATCATCATTGTATAGTGAAATGAACAGTTGAAAAAATATCAAATGTAACCAATAACACATTTCATTTTCTTTCTAGAATGACTACAGATTGTTACAACTAATTATAATTATTTTTCCTAACAAACTTGTCTTCTAACCTTTTCACATCTGCTTACTTTTAATTTTATTGTTTTATTACTACTAATACTATGATAAACTGCATTATAAAGCATAGAGATTAGTGTATACAAACTGTCTCTTAGTATCAGGTTACAAATTACATAACTCTAGCAGCTTGAGCCTGATCTCATGGAATTTGTTTTTCCATTAATGTTTTGATATTTAACATAAGTTTCTAGTTTTCACATTTTAGTAAGTTTTAAAATATATATATATACATATAAAAAAAATACACAAAAGAATTTAGGAATTTTATCAGTTTTGAGGCCTATTTGTGCTCAGGAGCATGTTTTGATAAGACTACTTTTATTATTCTGTGTTTGTTGTTTACAAAATAATTCATGTTGGTTTCAAATATGCATCTTAGTATACAAAAACAATATAATGCACTAGAATATAATCCCCCCCCTCACAAACTACTATAATTTAACTGACTTTCTAATTAGGCTATAAATAGGTTTTAAAAAATCTGTTAGCTACTTGGATCTAAACAATAATATTCACACACACAAAGAAAGTAGTCTACTTTCAGCTGTCAAAAGGAAATAACCATATAAGGAATATTGTAAAGAAAGATACTGTACTTTCAATACTATATGTATATAGTAGCACAAACTAAGTCACTGGTCCGACCAACTACTTTGTTAAA
>NW_013666132.1:390113-398692 GCF_000517525.1 Limulus polyphemus
GTCAAAAGGAAATAACCATATAAGGAATATTGTAAAGAAAGATACTGACTTTCAATCTATATGTATATTGAGCACAAATGCATGGACACATCTTGAAAACTACAAACTCCAAACTTGGGGTACAGATACAACTTTATGTGAAAAGTAACATGGTTTTGTGGCTGTGGCATTAGAGGCCATTTTGAGGCCAAAGTGACCAATATAGCAATTGTTGCCAAACAGGATGACCAAATGGTCTCAGTTTGAAAAGGCCAGATTTATTTGATAATGTGTGATCAAGATGGCTATTATTTACATTTCTTTTCTGTGTGAGGACTTGATTATATTATTGTGTAGTGTTGTTGACAGTTTAACTGTAAAAATTGTAATGACTATAGAGAAAGTACTTTGAAACTTCATTAAATTTGAAATGGTTGAAGTTATTAATAAATGTGCCATGAAAAAAAAATCACGATCTCTTTTCTGTTTTTTATTTGAATGAGTGAAAAATAAAAATGGGGACTGACCTTCTGTCTAATACATGATTGATACATAACATTATGTGAACTTTGTGAGAGACAAACAAATTGTTGAGATTCATTACCTAAATTCATCAATCACTTCAGCCATAAATTTGAACACTTTTACTATCACTCTACACATTTTAAACTAAACAACTTTCTAAACCAAACAAAATATTCCAACCACAGGACAAATAAAATGACAGCATTTGAAAGTTTTCATTTGTAAAGAGAGGAATCTTCATATCAATTGCCAAAACATTTTTTTTAATAATTGGCCTTATCAAAAAATACTCCTAATTGTATGTTTATTGCTTACGTAATGATCCACTTTCCAACCTTAAAAAAAAAAAGAAATGAAAACTTTAAATGCATTATGATAAAGAAAACCCACATTGTGCTAGTAGAATTATTTAAAATTTATTACCTCCAAGATCAACACACATGCTTTCATTGAATGGGTTTCAAGAGTCAGCACTTACACTGGGTCATTTTTGACATTTGCTAAAATCATGTAATATTAGCTTTTACTATTGAAAAAGATGTGTGTGCTCCCCTGTAAGTTACAGGTGCAACGGGCAGTTGGTTACAACAACTGGCCACCTTTGTGATTCTTGTTTTTCAACCATTTGCTTCCTACTTGAAAAACCCAAAGTATCTAAGTTTTTCTCATTCAGAAACAATCTAAGCAATCACTAATCATGTTTGTTGAGCTACAACTAACTTTAAGGTAAACTTTTGGAACTATGCATGTTCATAAATAACGGGACTGTCAAGTGATGAAATGGAATGTTCCATAGCTATCCAAAAGGTTAGTTATTTTGTAAATATTTGCATATATCTGCTTACCACTTTCAACTTATAGTGACATCTCTGACAATGACAGGTGCAATTCAAACAGTTGACAAAAACTCCCCTATTGGAAAGTAATGGGATATTCCAAATTTCCTATCATTCTGTCATGTGCTCTTCAGTACCTCCCCAAACAATGAGCTAATACGCAGTGCAGTACTAATGGGGAGCAACATGGCTTATCATCCTGAAAACTTTATAGGAAAAGGCCACACAGATCTCCAGCAAGCACACAGGAACCTATGTGCTGTTATGGACCATTTGTTAATGTATGGTCAGTAAAGAAATAGTGTGCCTTGCAATGTGTGGAGAATTGTTTTTTAAGCTTTTTTTGTACAGTGTATCAACTTGTGTAAATAAATGAAAAACAGATAGAGATTGTTTTAACTGATGATATTTTATTCAATGGTGAATAATGCTTTGTATTTTTTGTCCAAAGGAAAAAGTACAGGGTTGTGATTATAAGCATACTTACAAATCAGAAGATTGTTGTTGTGAATAAAGTGATCTGGATGGTGTTATTTTTAATTTCTCAGCAATTGTTTTTACCGTGATCAGGAACTTTGACAAATCCTATCTATTCTAACTGTTGCCCGATTATGTAATAACCCGCCCGATTCCGATTGCTGAACCGATTATCAATAAAACACTGATATCAGTATAGGATGAAACTGGTAACAAATGAGCAATATCATTAATACTGTTCTATAGGTTTCTTCATACAAATTTTCACAAGACTATTAAAGGTAAATAAACTAATAATTTGTTTGAAATAATTCTTCTTACATTTTATATGATTAAGTTAGTAAAGATTTTTGACAATGTGTGTGATAGATGACACATAATTCATTGAAACGTTTGCTCTAATCCTAGAAAAACAATGTTTAGAGTACAATGTTTAATATTTGGCAAAGAAACTTGTGATGATTCTAGATGAACTCGTTTTTTTCAGGGAGTAAAATTATTCATAAGGTGAAAATAGAAGTTTTAAAAGAAATATTAAATCAGTTATTCCAAAAAAAACAAATTTAATTACAAACATTTCAGAATTTCATTTTATTAGAACTCTGACTGTTACTCCTCAGAATTATAAAAAAAAAAAGGATGGTCTTAGTGGCCGGTGTTGCTTCAGATGGAATACTTCTCTGTCCCAAAATCCACATTGAGTAGGAGATAACAGAACGTGTTAAGGCTATCTTCCCCTTCTAGGTGTCCACTGCTGAGATGTGGTTTTCTGTTAAGCCTTCTGTACACATGACTTGTCACTTTTCCATATGGAGACCATCCTTGATTATGTTGCATATCATTGCATGGGACAAGAAGATGTTGTTTTGTCACCTGATACAAGACACCATACTTTGCTTACCACAGCTGGAGTACTACTTGTTGAAGTCTTGATGCTCCAAGTTGAACTAAAGTTCTTTGTTTTCCAGATTTCTGTAAAAAAAAAGCTAACTTCAAGGGGTAATACCATTATTTACATTAGAATTAGGATTTTTTCAATTACTGCTATTTATATTACAAATAAGAGATGACATCATGCACTGCCCAGAAACACACAGAGTGGATTTAGGTTTACACTGATGTTAGTGATAAAGCGATTGTAGAGTTATCTCGGCTGAAACAAGAAGAATAAAGATGAACAATTAGGAGTGTTGGTCATTTTCTGGTTTGATATCTTAGTGATGGTTTCCTGCCTTGTTTTTTGGGTAGAGAAATAAATTAAAGTGAATGGCAATCATCATTTAAAGTAAAATTCCAAAACATACTTTCCTCCACTGCCACTTATAGCTAGCTATTCCTCGATGTTGGCTTTGCATATCTAAGCATTGGTCTTGCATGCTTCAGTCTTTTATACCCCACTTAAATGCCTTTGGCAATTTCTAGTTTGCAAATCTCTCCACCCACATCAATGCACCCTCTATCCTGATACTGTATATAAGCACCTCACTCAGACAATGTAATCATTTTTTCTTGACAAAGTGTTGGTCATGGTTTCCACTGATGAAGTGCTGTATTTTGTTTCATTATGGATTTCACGTCACTTTGTGGATTTTTGTGATACTTGCAGCGATGAATTCCCGTATTACTGTTGTAATGGCGGCTACTCTGATCATCCCTAATCCTTCTTTGTTATCTAGCGTCTCTCTACACTCTTAGTTGAGGTTGTCCGTGTTTTAATCCTTTGGGAGATGGAGACATACATTCGGCCCAGGGGTGTTGCTTTTTTTGTTGTTCCTGGTTATTCTGGGGAGAATTTGAATCAATCACCTCCTACTCCTTTTCTTCAATTAGTCACTTGGGTATGTGAGATTTTGGGGCTTTCCTTTGTGCCCTTTGAGTCTACTCCTCCCTTGTTGGTGGAAAGGTGGGTGAGGGGGGGGGGGGACTATTTAGTTTTTTTCTCCTTCACTTGATATTCCTAGTTCATGCTGGGAGATTTACTGCTTTATTACATGACGGGATAGATGGATAATATACCCTCGTTTTGTCAGTTTGCATGCTTTGGCTTTCCACCTCCTGGTGGACGTATATTTTGATTCTACAGACTAAAATCCTTTTTTTTTTATATATATGTGGGGCTCCAGGATGGTTCATGTGATCACCTTGAACTGATCACATTTTCTAGTATTTGTTTGGTTTTCACTCTTGCTCTGTGATGTTTGTTCCTCTTTCCAAAAATTGTTGGCAGCCTATCAATGGTCCCCATATCAATTTGCAGATCAATGGGGTCTTCCACTGACTTCTGACTTGGTCAGATTGACTGCTTCTGTTCCTTCTGTAGAGATACCTTGGTGGAGGGAGTTTGTCTACCTTCTGTAGCCTCGGTGTGTTACATGTGGCTTCTTTTTATCGTCACTTGATGTTCGCGGGTGTCCCAGAGGCATTTGTATCGTGTATTGATGTCACCCATTTGCTTTTTGTTGTTATTGACCTCTAGACCATCTTTGGCTCTAGCACCTGAATAGATTCAGACCTTAGTTTCAGGGCTTCTCCATTCGGACCGACCGACATCAAAGGCAAGTTGGGGGGGGGGGGCAGTTGAGTGAGGTTACACTTATTGATGCAGATCCAAGGGTACTTTAGGTTCTGGTATCGAATTTAGTCTTTTCATTCAATTTTCCACCCCATTATCCTTCCAACCTGTGGTATTTCCATCCCCACCTGAACAGTGGGGTGTGGATTTTCATTTCACAGTTATCAGATTTACTGGTCACAGAGGTGGTAGTGACAGTTGACCTCGTTCTTCTGGGATGTTATTCCTGTTTATTTTTTGTGCCTGGGGCAAGGGAAGGTTGGCAGATGATTGTTGTTTTTTCTCATCTCAACCCATTCTTCGATCCTCCCAGGTCCACAATGGAATTCTTTCTCACCCTACGTTGGCATTCTTCACCAGGTCTGTGGATGCCCAAGTTTGAGGTTGCTGAGGCATTTCTCCATACTGTCATAGTGAATTCATCTTGCCTTTAACTATGTTTTGTGTATGGGGATTAGGTTCTACAGTTTAAGGGTCTAGCATTAGCACCATATGTCTTCTGCTGGGTTGTTCAAGTTTTCAGCCACCTCCCATCCAGCTACAGGCTATGAAATGGGCAGTCAGGCTCTTATGTACATCAAATCTCATTTTTTTGGGATGAGAATACATGCTATCCCTTCAGTAGTCCCAGTGAAACTAATGGTTCTGGAACTTCCAGTCTCTTTCATCAGGAGCAACATTTTAGTTTTTGAGTGGTGGTTGGTTTGGATCATACCCATAATTGTCTGTTATAATCTGCAGTCCTTCAAAAAAAAATGCTTTTTTTTATTTTTTAGCTTTAGGTATGGATTATTTTGCTACAGTTAGTATCATTGTGGGGGAAAAAAGATAAAAAGTAGGAAGTTTTACAAAAAAAACTTGATATTCATTGAGAATGTTCTTGAGGTTTTGCAAAATGAAATATGAAACATGTAAGTTGAAAAGAAGTATTTTAATTCTTAACATGAAAATCACCTTTCACTCAGACTGACATAGTAAAAGGAAGAATATTTTATGACAAAATCTCATTTTTGTGTACAATAGACTTGTAATGTTTACTAAAAATGTATCAAATTTCATGAAGATACACAGTACATAGTGGATGCAAGGTCAGTAAAATTAACTCTCCCAATAAGCATAGGAGTAGTAGGTATGATTCAAATGTTTCATTTAATTTTTAGTGAGATTCGTGTTAGATTTTTTTAGAGATGAACTGGTAACTTTATAAAGCTATATAATCTTTGTTTTATTGTTATACATACTTCTATTTTTAGTGTCAATTGAGTATGACTGTGATTGGTTAATTTATAAGTTAGTAATTCTGTATAATAAATTAAGTCAATGAATTTACCTATCAAATTACTGACTTCATTTTTTATCATTCACTACTGGTGGGTCTCACAGATATTGTATCTTTTAGTGTGTTTTTTACCTGGTACATTGCTCAGTGTAAAGAACAGACCAGAACAGTTGGCTTAAGCTACTATTTCCTGTGTAAGATTCATAGGTGACCTGAGCAGTATTTATTAAACTGAATTACAATATGATATTTTCGTATTTATTTTCAATTTATCATTTATTCTGTATATATGGAGGTTTCACATAGCATGTGGTTGAGAAAGTCACTAAACTCATTTCCTTTTAGTTGTCTTTGTTCCTTTGTTATTATCTGGAGATATAATACTTGTTCTCTATGAGGGAGGACAGGAATGCTGCATGCTTACTAGAATGTGTCTTCCAATGTAGGTCAGGTGAAAACTTGAAGTTATGACCTTTCTTATGTTTCAGTGTGATTGAACAGAACATAAGTGGTGCACACATCCTGAGAATAAATATAATGCATATGGTTATCATAAGGTGACTTATAAGTATAATTTGGATGGGAATAATCTTAACAAGGTCATAAAAGAAAAGGATCTTGGTGTAGAGGTTGATCAGTCTCTTAAACCATCCAAGCAGTGTGCTGTTGCTAGTGGTAAGGCAAATAGGACTTTAAGTTGTATCTACAGAAATAATGAATAGAAGTCTAAAGAGGTTACAATTTCGTTTAACTGTTGGGTGTGTAATACTATAGTCTTTTCGTTAGCTCTCTCTCTTTCTCAAGCTCAGCCCTCATTTTGAAAAGTTAAGTCCTTTCTCTGTAAATAGTAATAATCTCCTATAGTTGAATATGTAAGTGTAATTTTAACTAATTATTATTATTATTGAACATCTTTATAAGTTGTTAGGAGAATATAGCTATATAGTAAAGGTGCTGTCCTTCATATTGTGCACACAATGTTGGTTGTATTTTCAAGAATAAGTGAAGATTGTTTTTACTGTGTGTTGTACATTTTGTCCAGTGGGGTCCTTTTTCAAATTCCGTGAAACTTGGAGAACTCAGAGTTATTTCATGATAGATATCTTGTTAAGTATTTAGTTATTAAGCTGACCTCTCTGATTGTTCTTCAATTCAGTTGCATCTGTATATACAACTTACTCTTTTGTAAACTTGAATGTATGTTTTTTATGTGTGATATTAGAAATTTGTGCAAATGGAAAATTGAAATATCATTGCTTTAATTAGAGAGAAATAAATTAATATTCTTTGATAATCCTTAACATTATAATTAAATGTAAATGAAAATATTTGATGAACAATTTAATATTATTCAAGCTATTGGTGTTTTATCTCTATGTATACTTATCTAGCTTGCAACTTAGTGTTAATGTTCAGATACCAGAATCTTGTGGAGGAGTTGGAGGGGAGGCTATTTATATTGACACTGAAGGAAGTTTTATTGTTGAACGCCTGTTAGACATTGCTTCTGCTACAGTTAACCATTTTTATTCTGGAGTTCAAGAAAATATCTCCCAAGGTTTGCAGACATTGTATTAAAAGTCTAAAATATCATATTAGTATGGAAATAGCTAAAGTTAAAAAAATTCATTCTTGTTTTTGCACTAGCTCAGTGTTTATTATTTTGTTTCAATGTTTAATTTAGTTAGCTTGTGTTAGTTCAAATTTTAATTAGTTATTTTAGCTTAGGTATTTTACTTTCTTGCATTCTGTGGTGAAATTTAACCAACAAGTGAGCTACAAGACCACAGTTATGAAAGGTTTGAAATAAAAATATTGTAGGAGAATAAATCAAACTCAACCAGTAAGAATAAGTGTGATGTGAAAATATAAAAATCTTCATTTACATACACAAACTGTTGTAGATATGTTTGTATTCACATGTTCTTTGGTGGCAGTATACTATGTATATTTATAAACTGTCCAGCCTTTTATGCAGTTTTTAGTTATTATTTTTGCTGCTGGTGCAGATGGAAAAAAGGCATTTTTTAAAACAAAAACAGAGATTATTGTTATGATCCCCTTAATTTGGTATTATTCCATTATATTAGGTTAACTTTGTCGGGGATCATTCTCATAACATTTCAGGGAAGGTTAACTCTAAGATTATACTTAGCTCTTCAAACCTCAGTATAACCCATTCATTTGGATATACAAAACAGAATCTTGAGCAGAAGAGTTCAAGTCCTTTTGAATGACCACTATGCTATGTAACCTTTCTGAAGCAGTGATTAGAGCATGGTACATTGACTACCTCATGTTAATTTAAATTTTAACTAAACATAGTAACAGGATGACCTGCATGAAATTTTTGAAAAATTCACTTGAATATACCTGAAAAAGGTTTTTATAATACAGCCTTACCTTTTCTCACACATATCTATCTCAATTTTCTTTCTCCTCTCCAAGCATTGCTGAAAAAATTTTCACACTCAGTACACCAGTCTATATACCCCACCAATTTCATGCCACTATTGAACATAGCATGTGACTACTCTCCACCAATAGTATTGCACCTCCTATATTGGTGCAGTTAGCTCCCTCTGCTATTCCTGCTCAATCCTCACTTTTTCAGTTGGCACAGCATTATTTAGACATTTTTTCACATGTGGCTCTCATTTATAATTGTGCTTCTGTACCATTTAAATTTTTTTTCATCAGTTTTATTTTACTGTTTGCATTTTTTGTACAGTTTATTTGTTTGCATTTCTTTCTCATTACTGAATTATAAGAGATCTTAATATGAATTAGTGATTCAATATATTGACTATGGAAATTCCCATTACAGTAAAAAATGTAACTTGTATGACTTCTCAGGAATTAGGTTTAAATTTATCTGCAGAAGAGGGACAGGCCTTAACCCTTTCAATCC
>NW_013666132.1:399692-403515 GCF_000517525.1 Limulus polyphemus
GGCTCTTATGCATTCCCTACAGTAAACACTCTTAGATCAGTGGGACTTCTACTCTGATCCATTGGACATCATCCTTTTACCCTTCATTCCATGATCATAGCCGATTTGGCTTGGTGGTCAGACAGAAACCAGACCATGGTGGGGGTGCCACTTCCTCTGCCTTATTAGGATTTACATCTGTTCAAGGACTCATCTTTAGAGGGTTCGGGTGCTTACCTCAACTCCCATGAAATTTCCAGTCTTTGGTCAATCAATGAATCTTCTCTTTATATCTCGATCTTATGGTGGTTTGTCGAGCTTTGTCTCACTTCCTTTCTCTCCTGCAGGGGAGGGTGGTTATAGTACACCCCGACAACTCCACAGTGGTCACTTATATTAGCAAGCAAGGGTGTACTTAATTCCAGGTCTCAGTGCATTCAGATCCTGGATCTCTATTGTGGTCTTAGCTTGCCATGTTCTTAGCACTCTGAATCTGGTTTGTGGATTGATTATCTCATCCCAACAATATTCTCCCTACAGAGTGGTCCCTTGAACCACAGTCTTTTGGTCGATGTGTTCCCAGATAGAGACACCTCATATATTCCTTTGCCAACCACTGATACACCATACTTCCTCACTTTTTGTCTTCCATTCCACACTTGCTAACTCTGGGGTGAATGTGTTTAGTAAAGATTGGAGGGGTCTTCATATTCATGCTTACCCTCCTATTCGACTCTTCTCTTCGAAACCACTCTGTGTCTAGTCCTACTGGTGGCTCCTTATTGGCCAGTGCAGCCACGGTTCCCACTGCTCCAACCTTTACTTGTTCAACCTCCTCTACCCTTTCCTCTATTTTGGTCTCTACTCTGTCAACCTCAATCAAACATTGTTCATCCAGACATCACCACACTCCATTTTCATGCATGGCTTTTGTCAGGTCCATTGCTTCAGCCCAAGGACTGACTCCACATGTTGTACCTCTCTTTTCCTGTTCCATCAGCCCTTCATCCATCTCCATTTACCAAAGGCGATGATCTACTTTCCGCTTTTGTATCTTTGATGTGATTTCCATTCTTCATAATTCTCAATTCTTCGCCTGGTTTTTTTACAAAGGCTTCTCCACTTTGACTGTGTCTAGTTATCAGGAGGCCTTGTTGAACACTTTCTGTTTCTCCTAGTTTCATAAGGTTTTGTCTTTCCCTTTTATTTTTTTCCTTCTCCACTCCTTTTGAGTCATGCATTCTCCATGTTCCTTTGATTTACCTGATTGGGATCTCATTGTGATCCTTTATGCTCTTTCTCATCCTCCCTTTGAACCTTTGTTTGTGTTCCATGTACTATCTCTCCCTCAAGACCTATTTCCTTCTCCTTGCTTGTGGACATCGTTGATCAGATATTTATGCCTTTAATGTTACATGCATCCTCTACCATTTCTGTTATGTCATCCTATATCCTGACCAGTCATTCCTTCCTAAGACTTATGCTGCATGTGAAGGTGGTTTGGCTTTCACACCCATTTCCTTACCTTCTGTCTCTCACCTGTACACCAGTTTTGATCCTGATTGGTTTCTTTGTCCAGTTTGCTTCTTACAGTGTTATGTGGCATGTACATCCTCTTTTTGGAGTTCATGTACTCAAATTTTTATTCCTGAAAACCATTCCATTTCCCATGCTATATACCCTGTCATGATCACTGGTTGGGACCATCAGCTTGTTAGGCTGGCATATTTAGATTTATCCATGGAAAGTCGCCATCTCCACAACTTTCTTTTCATCAAATTTGTGATCTCACCATGTCTTTGGCTGTTTGCCTTCACCATTTGTTGGAGAAGATCATTCAGGCTCGGAATGTGGACTACTCCCAATACCTATGTTGCTCATTATCTGCTTGATCTGGCTGTATCTTCCTCGGATGGATATCATTTCCCTCCCATGGCAATTCTACACATTTCCATTCACATTTGACTGGGGTAGTCTTATAACTTCCTTTCAGTTATGTTTTCTTCTCAGATACCCTCTTTTTTTTTAACCACTGATAATATGATCCCACTCTGTGATGGGTGTTACCTGGTCAGGTATGCTTTACCTCAAACCCACACTATTTACTGATTGTGCTGTAATACTCACTGTAGAGATGTGATGTTCCACAAGACCACTGGTGACATAGCCAGTGGCATATACATGTTTCTAGATATCAGTAAGTTTCACTCAATCGTGGACTGTCACTCATGGACTTTATGAGTAAAGCAGAAGGGAATTTTTGCTCACCCCTGCCAACCCTTTCACTGAATAAATTGAGATCAGTCTGCTTTTCAAAATATGGACTTGCGGACACTCATTGCACAGTCTCCGGTGAGATGTTCCTCCAAACTCCCCTCCATGTTTACTTCCCCCTTCTTCTTCCATCAGAGTAAGGGAGTTTTTACCACTTCCCAGTTGCTGGGGTGTTAGACCATTGAGGCTTCCTCCTGAGTGCATTGCAGAGTTTTAATTTACCACAAATTCTCATGATTTTCCACTCAGTGAGAAGAGAGCAAAGCTGTTTCTCTCCTTTCATTTCCCCTGGATGCTATTTCCCAGGTGGAAACTGTCAGTTGGAGCAGGACCAGCCTATGCAGGATCCTCTTCATAATACCAGATTCAGGATGACACTACTCTGTTCCTATGGTTGTGTGCAGTAGAGACCCCTCTTCTTGTTAATTCTGGTTGCGGGAGGTTCTTTCCCTGCTCTTATGGTTGAGTTTGGGAGACTTCATCTGCTTCATAATACCAGCAACAGTACATCTGTACACTGTTCCTATGGTTGAGCAAATGTTCCATGTCATCTTTGCATTTACAGTTGGGTGAGTTATGATTTCTGCTTGTATCAATTACAGATTTTACCATGTTATTAATGTTGAGTTGAGGCAGCACCACAACCCCATAATGCCATGTTTGTTTTATTGCACTTCTTGCTCCTACGGTGGTTTTGGGAGTTTGTCCAGTTTCGGCCAACTGCTAACTTCCTCTTTGTACTTCTGGTTGCTTTATTTATAACACTTTATTTATGTATGCAAATTTGATGACGAGGAACCCACTTTGAGACTAATAATGGCTGGAGACGGCTTGAATGGGTAATGAAGAAAAACTTTAATATAAGTTTAACATAACAGCAAATGTACAACGTTTCGACAAGGTGTTGTCATCATCAAGTATCATGCAGTGTTGGATTCTATCTGTGTGTGAGAGGAGGTAAGACTTTATCGAAAGTTAACATTTTCTTACACTTAAAATGTATTTCCAATAGGTACTTACCTTCTCTCATACACTTCCCACCTGTCTGGTGTTCTTCTTTTAGAGCTTGCAAATTCTTGAAAGTGAGGATTGAGTGGGAATAGCAAAAGAAACTAGCTGAGCCAATATAGATGGCACAATACTATTGGTGGAGAGTAGTCACATGTTATGTGCATATTCAATAGTGTTGCAAAATTGGTGGGGTATATTGACTGGTGTGCTGAGTGTGAACATTTTTTCAGCAATGCTTAGAGGGCAGAATGAAGATCAAGGTAGCTTTGTTTGAGGGGGGTAAGTTCCTCTCAAAAATACATTTAATGTTCTAAATCTAGTTATGGAAGAGTAAAGTACTGTTAGTTTTAAAGCGACACATCTCGACCATCCCTGTTTCATTCTTATTTCCAAACTTTAAAAAATAACTGTTAAAAGTGAGAAGATTAATAAAATAACTTCTCATAATTATGTAAGTACATTAATTTTAAATAAATTCAAAATTGTATTACTTAACAAAATTAAAAATCATCATTGATTAATTAACTGAAATCAACTCAAATAAGGTTAAGTAAGGAAC
>NW_013666132.1:403525-414746 GCF_000517525.1 Limulus polyphemus
CTTATACCCATACTGTTTTGATTGTACCTCAGCCTTTTTTGTGATTTTGTGAGTAGGTTTTTCAAGTATGTTTTTGTATATTCTGTTATTTTTTCTGCTACTTTGGAGCATATGTGCATCATCCTCTTTCCTTTGTTATCTCATATGACTAGGCGTGGCTTTGTGCTGTATTGCTTTTCTTTGATTCCTAAGCTCTGGAGTCATTTCTTCAAACTTGAGGGTCAGATCCACTATTTTTGTTCATCTTCCTTAGGCTTAGGTTTCCTACCTTTGTCTTACACACACTACTTTTTTTATGTTATTTTTTCTTCTTAACCTTCTTTCCATGGTAATCCACCATTCCCCTGTGGGGTTTTCAATGGATGCTCATTCACTTATCTTTTCTACAGTGGCATGTTTATCTTCAATCCTCGGCATTTTCACTTCTTTGATAGATTGGTTAGGCAGAGTATTATTGACTAAACTTAGTTGAATGGATGGAAACTGTCTGTTGTAGAAACACAAGTGTAGAGGATGATGTTTAGAAAATTGTCTGCGTTTTGTCTTCAAAGAACAGGTGAGTCCTCTACACTTGTGTTTCTACAACAGGCAATTGCTGTCCATTCAACTAAGTTTCATTTTCACTTATTTGGTTGATCTCTTGCTAGAGTTAGTTGGGGCATTATGCCCTTGTTCATCAATTGCTTTTGAGTCCTTTATATCTCATTAATTCCTCATTCTTCATTAACAACTTTGTTAATGCTAGTCAAGAAGTCTGGTATTATCTGATTGATCCACAGGTTTAATTTCACGCTAGGACACATCACAATGTTGCAGTAGCTGATAAGCACAATCATTCAGAAAATATCTGCATGGAAACTTCTGCCATTATTCACAACAAACTCTAACTTGAGTGTTCCAAAAACAAGGGTAATGCAGTCTTTTCAACTTGTTAGTATGTTTTTACCTCTCAAAAAATTTACAGTTTCATTTTGGCATACAGATCCTGCAGCTGTTTTCACTTCTGATCCTTATCGCTATCATAACTGCTGATCAGGTTGTTAATTCCAGCCATAATGGTTTGAAGGCCAATATCAGCACTTGATTTGGCCATCAGAGCATTTAACTTGTCCTTCTAGTAGTGTTTTGCCAGGGATGTAAATTTTGATAGATTTTCAACTTTTTAATGTCACTCAAGGTTATTTACAATATTTGCAATAATCCTGGGAGAAATTTGAGGGGGGGGGGTAATCAGCATTCACATCAACTGGAATATACTGTTATGTTACCAGTACATTTCCTACAGGCTTAAGAAAAATTGTCAGTTCTTGAGTCTGAAAGCTTTTTAAAGGCCTGTAATTATAGATCTAGATTTTGGACAAATGTGATTGAAAAATTATAATGGTTTAATGAAATACATCTTAAATGATGGTGTTATCAAGTGAATAATTTTATCAGTCCAAGAATTAAAATTCTTATTGTTTTCATAAACACCGCACATTTGTGTATTGCTTATAAACCTTGGTTATAACAATAATTGTGATATAGGTAGTGATGTGTGTCATTATTAGACTTCGTATTGAAGAAATGGTATCCAATCAGGAATCATTTTTCATTCTTTTGATTTTTATATGTGTGTTTAACATTGAAATTATTATATACATCTACTAGCAATTTTAGTTACCACATATTTCAAATCACATAAAATATTATATACTCTTTGAAATAACTGTAATTACTATTATTTTAAAAGTGGAAATACATCATAATACCTTAATATGCATTGTAGTTTCTCTAAATGTATTAAGCTACTTATTTAAGCACCTTAACTAGTTTTATCTCAATAAGGTAATGTAACAAAATATACCTAAAATGTGATCAAAAGAATTTGAAATTATATAGCTCAGTAAATGAAATATTTCTTTTTGAATAAGTGAAAACAAGATTGTAATATGAAAGATGATGCTATTTGCCTTTGGGCTTGAGATTTTTTCAGTACAAGTAAAGATAAGGTTAATGTGTGTTAGCCTGTAATTAGGTTAGTGACAATTGGAACCCTGGGTATTTTATTTTCTCTTCTAACAGTATTTTTTGAGAAGGATGGGTGAAGGACAAATATTTATTGGGAGGGACATTTATCAGTGTAGATATGTCTTTGTCATAAACCATACATAGTGTAAACAAACCTAGAAAGCTGTTAACTTCTTGTTTGGGATCACTCCTTTATTACTATAACCTTCATAAGATTAACACTATTTGCATCTATAATATGACCAGAAAATTCCATATCAATACACATTGTGCACATTTACTTAGTTTCAACAGCCTGTGACATGTCCAAAAACCAAACTTTCAACCTCATGTATAATACATCTCTCCTATTGTATTCTCTCAGTGTAATCTCCATTAGCCAGGCAGAATTGCATGAAAGAATTCACACAGTCCATCTCAAGTGCTGAAAGCAGTCTGAATTCTACTTTCATTGCCCACTTGTCAGTTACAAAACCAAATCTAGAGTATTGAACCAATGTATTCCTTCCAATTTTCCTGCACTAAAGGAAAGGCATTAAAAGATATAATTGTTTTATCTGCCTGACGACCACATAGAACCTTGATCTTTTTTCTTTCTTCCTTATGACAACTACTGGAAATGAAGCCACTCTCCAAAGGTTACATTATTTCACCTTCAATATCCACTCAGTTTTATCACAGGCAACATTCTTGGTGTTTCATTGGGCATATGTTATCTATGTCTGTGAGATGATAGGTTATTATTTTTGTAACTAAATGATCACCTGGTCACACAAAAATATCACCAAATCCTTGTGAGCAATTTACTGACTTCTTGTTGCTCTTTTGAATACAGATTGCCAACATAATCCTTAGATAACAACTTTGAATGCTCAGGAAGCTGTTCAATTGCTTTTGGATGTAGAACAACCACAATGATGTCTGCTACATGGCAGATTTGCATTACTTTTCTATCTGGACCTTGTTCATGACCATTCCAGTTGGAAGCTTACTAGGTGTCTTATAATTATAGATCAGCACTGGCATTATGCCATCACTCACACAGTTAATTATTCAAGTAAAAAAAGGCCTCATTTGTAGCCAGAAAACAGTGCAACTCATGAATCAGTTCAATCACCACAGTGATACACATGTAGTCCACTGTTCTGGGACCCATTATCATGAACGTTGAATAGTTTTCACACAACTGCAGATCCCTTGTTGCAGTGGCAAGACTAAGTGACAACTACAGCAGGCCCATTTCCAAGAATTCCTTTTCTTCAATTATGTTTGGAAACCACTGCCTTTATTTAGAGAATGAGAGTACCAGTGAGAAGTTAGAAGTTGCAACTTTACTTCCTTTCTATTTGTCAACACTTGCCAGAATAAAGATTGTATTAATGGATGAATTGATGGCTTCAATTGGAGTGCTTAATTCACAATGAGGTTGAGCAAAGAACTTAAATTCATGTCCATATATTGCCTCTAGTACATAGTCTGTGATGCTAAGCCCATGGTTTTCCAAACCTGTCAGTATGTTTTTTTATGCAAGCTCTGATTGCCACCCTGCCCGATTTGGTGGTTACACTCAAGCTCTTCCAGTTTTAAACTAGACAAAGCTTCTACAGCCATTGTTCTTTGTGGTGTCAATCTGAATTGAACCTGTTTCCTCTTGTCTTGCGTAACAGTGCTAAATCCAGTGAGTTTCTAAACTTCAGGTAAAACAGGGGATCCATTCTTCATACTTGAAACATCTCCTAAAGGGCCTTTTCTGCTACAGTTGTGGTTGAGCCATGGTAATTACATCATAACATCTAATGGTACTTACAGCAATGGAGTTTTAATTTGACTTTTCTGTGAAGCTGTGGTGGTCATTACATACTCTTAAAGCTGCTCCAGAGCTGGATCAGACATTGCAGGTGGCATCTTTTTCTGCTCCAATATTTGGCTCAGTTTTGGTCAGAGATAAAATATTCATGAAACATATGATCCAAGTGGGTCTTCTTAGCTGCTCCTTCATGAACTTTTTGATAAAGGCTTCCTCCCCATCCAAATATGACATGTTTGGGAAGAACCATCCCCAGTAGTAATTTCAGATCATTTGCATAAATGTCCAAGTTCTTATGTGACCATGACTTCAAGCCTTTAACTGTGGAAGACACAACTCAACATTTTCCTTGTTCCACTCCATGAGTTGCTCCTCTTCTGTATGTTTCAGGGCATCATATGGAATACTGTTCAGAATCAGCACCAGTCACTCTACCACCTATCTCTGAATCCAGATGTTCCAGAAGACAACCTGGTTTTAACATTTGAGAAGACAGCCAAGTTATCTTGTTGTCCCCTTAAACACCAATATGGGTTAACATGCTTCATATTACTATTTCTCTGAAGCAAGGTGCTAAGAAGGACCCAACTGTCAGTACTATTATGTGACTAAGGCACCAGTGTTTGAGAAAAGCCTCCCTGTCATTGTACAAGCCTTGTAACACATATCCTAATGAGTGCCATGTCCATGTGTAAGGCTGGAAGCAAAATGCTGTAATACATAGGAATATATATTTTTAAATCATGCTATGCTCTACATCAGATACCAAATCCGGTTTTAGGGTGATGTTAGTCTTCCTCGATAGATTTGAATTCTTTTGTCTACCCTAATGATTTGTATGATCATGGTGAGATGCTTACCACTCCAATTAGCAATGTTGTTGACTTAAAGTATTGGACTATTTCTGACACTGTACCTCATCTATCTTCCATGCTACAACTGGCCCTGACTACTGTACTTGGTGACGTATGGTTTGATTATCATATTTATAGGTTTCACATAGAGACCACCCCAGTCAATCTCATGATGCTCAAACTGATCATAGCCATCTTGACCCAACATTGCTATCCTATACTCCTGCATACAGAAGGTAACTGACAAAGATTAAGCTTACCCAGTAGCTGTAGTTTCTCCTAGTCATCTTTCAACCACTTGCACCAGGAGAGAGATTCTCCTAATCTATGACAGTTTTTCAGTTTCTGCCCTCTCCTTAACCCCAGCTATTTCCTCTCAGTCAAAAGTTATACATGGTTTGAGAAAGTAATATCCCCTCTTTGAGATTTACAAGGTTAACACCAAAGAGAGTGTTAAATAAAACAAAAAGGCATAGTTTAAGAAAAATCGCAAAAACATATTCTTGGTTATGGCATCACAGTTGTAACTTACAATTAAATCTGTGGTATTCACATGTAAAACTGTCACCTACAGGTAAGTTACAAGACAAATTAAATATGAAGAGGTTTGTTAAGAAATGTATTGCAGGAGAATAAAGTATAGTTAAAGTGCAAGAAAATGACAGACACAGGTTGAACATATAGAAATACAATCTTTATTTGCACATATTTTCTTATTGTATTAATATTCACAGTTATTTGGTTGCAGTCTGTTATATTTATAAACTGATTAGTCTTTAATGTAGTTTTTGATGTACTACTTTGCTGTTGGAGTACAAGGGTGAAACACCTTTTCACAAAATAAAAATAGGAAGAATTGTATTAATAACAAATTTATGATCAGACCAGAGTCTTACTTTGATATCCCATAACCTAAAGTTACCTACATTTAAGGAGGAAAAATTTGTTCCTTGTTTCTGCTTAACTGTGTAAACATCCTTATTACTCCTCCACTTGCATATACTCACCACCTGAAGGGAGAAATCACACAGGCCATTTCAAATTCTCTTGGATGACCATTGCCATATATAAATCTAGCTTGAGGTGGTGATTAGAACAAGGTTGGGTTGATCACCTTCTGTTTGCAAGGAAGTACAGAACATGTTTATGAAAAGTTTGAAAAATAAACTTGATGTGCTTGAATAAGGTATATTCTTATCCTAGTTATAGAAGGATAAAGTACTGTCAGTTTTCATTTGCACATCTTCAGGATTTACACATATTAACTGAAGGTATAATTTAGTAACCTTACATTTCTGTAGTTAATTGTTCAAGATGTAGTTCACTTATCCTGTATTAGCTTAACCCATTAACTGAGACAGGAGCAGCTCAGTTGCCATTTTCTGACTCGCAGATAAAACTGAGTTGCCATCAATCACAATAAAATGGTAGTTTCCGTCATTTGCATAGAGTTATAGTTATATATGTGCAACTGACAGATATTTCTGTCATTCGCAGCTGAGCCATAGAACTTCAATGACGGAAATATCCGTCATCCGCAGTTAATGGGTTAAGGTATCAATGCAAGGTTAAATTTATTCATATTAAATTAAGGTTTAAATAAGTAATTATATGAAGCTTAATTGAAATGATGTTGTAGTAAGTGAAGGCTAAATTTATTTGTGGTAACTGAGGGTTTGACTAAGTCATCTTTTAGTAACTCAAACTTTATTTATTATTACATAGTAGCCCAAAATTTAGTTTATTTAAAAGTAGCTAACTAAAGATTTGTTTTCATTTTTGTGCTTTCACAAAAAGCAAGTTAGTCATCATTTATTACATCTGGTTCTTAATTTAATTATATATTTTATTTTAACTCAATCTTTACCTTAAAGTCTACAAAAATAAAAAAGGTATCATTCAGGTTTGATTAGGTATAATTTACTGTTTATTTTAGTGATATTTTAAAATCATACTTTAGTGTGAATGTAAATCTGCCTACATACTTGGTGATAATATGAATTAAAAACGTTTCTTTCTGCAGAGGAAAAGGCCAGAAGAAAAAACCTAATCTTAGAAGATATACTAAAGGGCATACATTACTACAGGTGCCAAGATTATGTGGAGCTTCTGGCTGTTGTAAATATTCTGTCTGATTTTCTGGAACAGCATTCAAAGGTTATGAAAAATGAATGAAATATTTAGTACACCTAAAAATACTTTCCTGTGCAGGTTTATAGTCCCAAATATAATGATCAATGATGCAGTATTATATTTTGAGGTACCCATGATAAGTCGATAAAATCTAAAAGTTTTAAATTAAGGAAGATAATATGAGAAACTGCTTTGTATGTATGTTGTCAGTCAACAGCTCAAAAATAGTTCTACAGATTCTTTATAACGTATGAAATTTGGTGAAATTCACACAGTTATATTATTATTACTTTCTAGAAGTAATATAAACTATTAGTTTGAACTGAAAGTACCTAAAAATTTCTTGATAAATTTACAGTACTGCTCCTTTTTGAAACACCTTAATTTTTATGAAATCTTGTTTTTCAGTCTTTTTAACTATTTGTTTTTAAAATATTCCTGAGTTTATTTATAATTATGTAACCTTTATACATTTGAAAATTAAAAATAGAATCAATATTTAAAATGCACAATAAGAATTTTATATGGCTTGTGGACAAAATTAAATGACTACATGTTTTAGTAGCTCTACATTACCATCATCAGTGTAGAAGGTAAGAGATGCAATGTCTTTTTGAACATGTTACATAAATTAGCAAAAGGAAGCCATAGGTAAGTTTCATGCATAAAATACAGTGAGATATACTATCTATTTATATTAATTTTAATACTTTAGACAATTTTTAATGCAAACATTTCTTTCAACAAAGTTTTTTAACATATGACATTATTAGGCCTACTATGTTATGCTAGCAACTTAATCATTATGTGACACATGCTTTTAATGTCTTTATTATACTATAGGTCATACATGGACAAAAAAATCTTACTTACATTTCATAACTATCATGCTATTTGTTTGAAATATCTGTGTTTTAGATTTGGTGACATTAGTTATTAATTTTTATTAATAAAAGGTCAAATGTGGCCTGATACCAAACAGTGGGCTTTAAAGGGTTTATCTAATATCAATTAATGAATTTTTAGAATAATCATAAACACTGATTTCAATTCTTTGATTATTGTTGTGACAATTAATCAATGTAATAAGAACTATATTCTAGGTATTACTTGTGTTTAGAGAATAAAACAGAGACACAACTCTGCACAGGCAGGATGAGTATGCAAAACAAAAAGACAATACTTTTTTTCAGTTGTTGAGTGCTCTTTATGAGGTAGAACTTTGCAGAAGTTTGTTTATACTGCAAGAATTAGTGAATTTATATATATTACAGTAGGGCTTTCTCAGAGTGCATTTGTCAACCACATCATTTGTTATCCCACAAGTAAAAAGAGGGAGGTCATATCCTTCAGGTATTCATAAACATCTACATGATCATTGTTAGTGGAGAACACATTAGTACAAGCCTAAATAATTCTTCAGAGAAACCTTACTGATGACTTTTGTAGTACCTCTCCTTGATCCATCTCCTGTCTGAGGCTCTTCACAGGAACCCTGAGGGGTTTTCTGGGGACGTCCTCTCTCTCCTCACTTCCATATTGGCCCGCCTGTTGTCCTCGGCTCTGGCCCTCCTAACGTGGTTTATTTGTTGTTAAGACCTTTTGGGTCGTGATGCCATATTGTCACGGACCTGTCTCCTGGCTCCTTATTTGCAGGACCTTTGTATGGCCCCATTTTTGAGACATTTTGTGTTTGACATGATCTCAGAGTCTTTGGGATCAAGGGTAGCTTCAGTCCAACAACAATCCACCCTTTCTCATCTGGTGGCCTGTTTGTCACAGTCAGAGCTGGGCATGGCACTGATTCCTGTCTTCTGACCCTCGCCTTCCAATTCCTTTTTTTCTTGACGACATATGGTACGCTAACAGTGGTTCCGATGACTACCTGGTGGGTTCAGATCCAGTGAGAGCTCATCTGGCGACATTTGCTCATCAGTGGAGCCCCTTCATCTCCAATATTTGGGTTCACCGAGTTTTGTCAGAGGGATTCGTCATACCTTTTCTTACTCTTCCACCCTTGTCTTGCATGTCCATTTCCTTTCCTCCTTCTCAGGATCCCTTGTCATGCCTGCATCTATCTGAGGCTAACAAATCTGCTCCACTTTGTTTGGGGAGAGGGGTTACTCCTGCCTGTTTATGTGCCCAAAAATATGGGACTGTATACCAATCATTGAAACTGTCTCATCTCAGTCGATATGTTCACATCCCACACTTCAACATGGAATCCTACCTTACTCTTTGATGGGTTTTTTTCTCCGGTTCTTTTGATGACCAAGATGGACATCTTCAATGTTTATTGCAACAGGGTCCTGGCTCGGGGTATTCCAGCTTCTCTTTCTGCAGTTGCTGGTGTCTCCGAGTTTCTAATGTGGCTTTATGAAAAGGGGTGTTTTGTCTCCTCAATATTGGGTTATTGGGGAGGTCTATCCCATATTTTCCCTTTTTCTCGTAACCACAGAATCTTTCTTTCCCCTGTCTTTGCCATTTTGATCCATTCTTTTTGGTGTTACATATTGAGAATTTGGAATAATCCAAAGCTGCGTTAAATAATTTAACTTTTAATAGTTGAGACCTACCCTGGATTTAATGTTTAGAAATATGCCAGTATTTTATTTAATTTATGCTATTTGCCAACAAGATTGATTCACACTGTTTTTGTTTATGACACAAATAAGCCTTTATATATACAACAGTTTAATTTACAATTGCAACTATTATGATTAATTATTACAAATCAAGTTTCATAAACAAATTTCAGTAACTTACAAATAGCCTAAAATCGAATTATTTGTTCAGAGTCTCCTTGAATTGGTGGAAAATTAGCTAGCTTTGTCAGGCACTGAATTGTTGGACCGTTGAAGTAAGATAATATTTTCATAAAATCACTAATGTCCGATGAGAAATATTGAGAGATATTAAAGTTTAATGGGAATTCACTGATGTTCGTAATCTATAACTGTTCCTGGTCAAATGTCGTATATTTTCTGGTTGATAGGGGTTAGCAAAATCACAGTTTATAGCTTACATAGTTATAATAGTTTCATAGTAGACTTGTCTCTTTTCTGTTGTCGGTTGTTTTTATAGGCGAATCACATTTTTTTTAGAAACTTCTGATATACTGGTTACGGAAGTTGATTCTTTGTGTTCACGAATATTTTACAATCTTGAGGAATTGGCAGGAGTTTCGCTGTGCGTAACTAACACGGTAAGCTAAACACGCCCTCAAATATAAACTTAATTGAAACAAATGTTGACATTAACATAAATATATAACAAATTCGTTATACGCAACACATATCTGATACTACAAGTCACGCCTATTTCTAAATCCAAACAACGTTCATATTAAAAATAAATACATAATAATAAATTCATTACACCGGATACATCTACTGCCGAGGTCTCCAATACTTCTAGACTGGGACATTAATGTGGTACTCCATTCCCTTACCTTACCTAAATTTGAACCCATTGCCTCATGCTCTTTGTTTCACCTATCATTTAGGGAGTATTTCCTTCTCCTTTTGGCCTGAGTGTGGCATCAGTTGGATCTGTTGGCTATCAACATCACTCATACACTGTACCACCAAACCTATCATCTCCTTTATCTGGATCATTGCTTCTTTCCCAAGACCTCAATGGCTTGCAAGGGTTACTCCTCCTTTTTACCAATTTTGCTTCCCTCTATTTCTCATCTCTACCATCATCCTGATACAGATAGACTTCTATGCCTGGTGTGTGCCCTTCATTTTTATATTGTCTGCATGGCTTCCTTCAGGGGGTTCCCGTTCCTGTCTCTTTATCTCGTGGCAACCCTCTTCCTCTCAGGATCTTTCCCTCTTTACCCTTGCCAGTTGTGTTCGTCATTTAATCCAGTTGGCTTATCTTTGTCCTGTTCCCAGTGTGCTTTGTTCCATGTTACTTCCCATCAAATCCGACACATCACCTCTTCTCTTGCTTCTCGTTTTTGTCAGCCATTGGAGGAGATTCTGCAGTCGGGCATGTGGACCACCCCTCATACGTTCAACTGTTATTACATACATCACGTAGCAGTTTCTGCTTCCTCAGGGTATCACCTACCACCTGTGACTATACTTCAAAATTCAGTGCAGTTGTGACACTAGGAAAGTCTTTATTAATGCTTTTCTTTCAGGGGACCTTGCTTTGAATTTCGTTTCTTGGATCTCGCTCTGTGCCAAGTGGTGCCTGACCAGGTATTCTTTACATACAGAAACAAATCTGCACTGTAAAGCATGTTGATTCACGTGCTCTTTCCATAGCTCTACATGCTCAATTTTAAGATGGAGTGTTTCACAAGATCACTGGATGGTTAATAACCTCGTGATATTTGCTTCATTAATAGGCCAGTTCTGGACTGTACCACCCATGGACAGCAGGGGTAAAGCAGAAGGTGATA
>NW_013666132.1:414756-416855 GCF_000517525.1 Limulus polyphemus
ATTTGCTTCATTAATAGGCCAGTTCTGGACTGTACCACCCATGGACAGCATGGGTAAAGCAGAAGGTGATAACTGCTCATCCCTGCCATGAATTGATTGAATAAATTGGTATGATCTGATTTTCAAAATACGGTTTTGTGATCACCCATTGCACTGTCTCGGGTGTAGCCATTCCTCCAGACTCTCCAATGCTTCCCCCCCCCCTCTTTTTTTTTTTTTCCAGTGGATTATGGGAGTCCTTGCCAGTTCCAAGTCAGTGGGATGTTTGACCATGGAGACATCCCACTGAATGAGTTCCACATAGATGGATATAACAACTCAGTTCAAATTGGGTGGTGGTGTTCTATTGGTATAGAAGGCATACCAACCTCCATTAGCCACTTTAGTTCTGTGGGATTGAGTCTCTACATATATCTGGTTGGGATTACTTTTCTGACTTATCCTTTCCCACTCCGATGTGCTCCCCTTCCTTTTTTACCATCTTTGTTCCTAGCTGTTCACAGGGCTGGCACTAGGATATTTTGCACCCTAGGCAAGTTGTCTATTTTATGTCCTCCACCTCCTCACCTGTTTTGCCCCACGATTCTATAGCTCTCTCAAAAAGACATTACCTAGTAATATTTATTTGAGGAAATATTTATTCGTAAAAAACAAAAACAGTTGAAACAGAACTGCATACATCTTAATGCAAAACATACAGTACATGTATAAAAAACAAAGTTCAATAATCTGACAAATTTTTACAGCTTCATACTAAAGTTGCACTTTTCATGCCTTTATCTTTGCAAATTGGCTAATCAGTTTTTCAGTGATTTCTTGCTCTATGGACACAGTTGCTAATCCAACAAGCCTTTTTTTGCACCATTGTTTGTTTATTGCAATGGATTCTTTTGCAACTTTTAAGTTGCATATTTCTTCAGTGTGTGCTTTCTGCATTGTGCAAAATAATAGAAAAGAAAACCATATCAGGGTTTGGTGAAATATTTCGTGGTTGCATTTTATGCTGGAACAAACTGTGGAGACATGAAAATATATTTAGTAAAAAGGTTTCTATACTGTAGCTATGTATGTGTGTTTATATGTATAATTTGGGGGATGCAGATTGTTTACAGTGTGCATGAGGTTGGTTTTAGGCCAAAATGGTGTGAGATTTTAGACCAACACAGGCTAAATAGTTATCAACAATTAAATATATATGCTGACACAGACAACTACAAATACCAGCAGCTAAACCATCTCAATATTGTACCACCATCTGTAGGTCAGTCAACTCACTATATATGACATCATAGGGAAATAAATATAGGCCAAGTCTAATGAAACAAAGATTTTGTGTGATTTATCACAGCTTTATTCATCTTGTGTGCTGATCAACAGCAGAGCTCTCTCATGTATAGGTTTCACATACTTGGGAGTAAATGCTACTAACATTTGCACTTTCATATATAAACACACACACGAGCAAACTCAATTGGTTTTTCAGGAAAATATTATTTCAGTGTTACTATAAAATTTTACCTGAGTTTAGAGAAAGCTGGTATGCAATGTCCTTTTAGCATCTGGATATATTAGGAATCCTAGTGCCCTTACATACACTTACTTTTATATATGATATGAATAATCAATCGTAAGTTAAGAATGTCCCCTTAGTGGCTTTCTCAGCCATTTCTTTCTTTAAGAACTTATTTTCAAATAGTAATAATCTATATACATATATAATGTATAATAATTGAAATGTCACTGAATTTTACAAAATACTAGTCGACTAAAACACAGCCAAGACAAGTTACTTTGTACAGACCAAAGGTCACCTTTACGTTACTTGATACGGTAACATGAGTGCACGTGAGCTGCATCGTTGTAACTTCAGTATTGTTAGCCAGGCATGGGTGAAAGGTCAATATAATAAATATATATATAAATGTATGATGTTATGAGATTTAAGCTATTTAGTCTATACATTTATGTTTTCGTGTTATAATCTGTATTCATTCTAGGATTGTTAGCCAGGCACATCTGAAAGGTCAATATAATAAAAATATAAATATATATATAAATGTATGATGTTATGAGATTTAAGCTATTTAGTCTATACATTT
>NW_013666132.1:417848-421690 GCF_000517525.1 Limulus polyphemus
AAAACTATAACAAGCAATGGTTACGAGGTCGACCACAGGACCGAGCCCATGCTGAAAGAGTTAACCAGCAATCTTAGACATTCTAGCAGCTGTGTGGATGTGGTGGAATTGAAGCAATCCTAGTCGTACAGCTGTTTCCAACTGCTACTGTTTCACTTACCATATCAGTAAATATTGCAGTAATATGCTGTATACTCAAATGCCTACATTTACAGGTTAGCACTGTGACTGTGCTCTCATTAGAGCAGATAACTGTTCTCCCAAATGCACCCTGCTTTTCAGACATTGGTTCCAACCAGTGGTGTATTGCTAAATAAAGAAGTGCCAGAATGTGAAATCTATTGCATAACTGTGTAAGGTGTTCTGGCTACAAAAACGTACAAGTACTCCATGCCCATGTGTTTCCACCTCACTACACCTCTGCATCAGTACATCAGATGTTGATAATGCACTAGACTGAGTCAGTAGTACGCCATGGAACACCATCATTCAGTGACACAATGAACCTTTTCTCAACATGCACTCATGCATTCCTCTGCTCTTGAGTTCCACTCTGGCCAACATTGGATGATTTTACAATGGCACTGCAGTTCACCTGTTGTACAGGAAAAACTAGCGCACTTTCTGCAGTATACCCATCTCCAAGAAATTGGCAAAATTCTCTGAGGTTTTCAATGTCTCTACCAGTCCAAATTGTTGGTGTAACTTAGCTATGGCTATATTGCAGTTGCTAAACTACACTTCACTTGTACTTGGTTGAGTTAAGCACTGGTCCATCCAGCCTCAGCATTAGATGTTGTTTCACCTTCTTGAGTCCAACCATTGCAAGTAGTGACCAGCTCAAAACATATAAGGGAAGCAAGATCTGCTTGAATAATCCCATTATTTTATTACAATATAAAACCTTCAGATTTTACTTTAAAAAAAATCTAAATCTAATAAAGAGCAACAGTGTTATTTACTTAAGTGACTCATCAGGAACGTCGAGAGCCAGCACAGGCCCCGGGGCAAACATCCTCGCTGAGTCCCCTTTCTCTCTTTTTTAACATTTTCAAGAATTTATTAAAAAGAAGATCCTAAATTAGGATAACAACGAGCTCATAAACCAGACAAAATCATAGCAGCAGCCATTTTTACCTCACAGTGTAAAAGTAAAAATTTTAATAAAGTAACAACTACATATTAATTATTACTCAAATTATTATTTCAGTCGTACTTAATGTATCAAGTGTCTATATGCAAAGAAAAGCCAGAACTATGTTTTTATAATTAAATGAAGATATAGCCTAAAGATACTTTGCGGGCTTTACAGCATAACCAGGTTTCATTCGCCCGGGCCTGGGCAGTTGCCCCTTTGCCCCCCCCCCTATTGGCGGTCCTGTAACTCATTATTACAAAATCTTTTGTATGTGTGTCATACAAACACAGTGTTTTAAGACTTATGTTCTTATATACATGTACTAAAGATGAGGAAGCAGTTTTATTGAATCTTAGACTGTTTAGGAATATAAGAGATGACGAAATGTTTTATACACCGTGAGGGTATTCAAAGATAATTTTTCTTTTTTTTCAGGTTCGACTAGTGATAGTTGACAGCATTGCATTTCATTTTCGATATGGTTTTGATGACAATCTTGGTTTACGAACAAAGTTATTGAATAGTATTGGCCAGTCATTTATGAGACTAGCAACAAAGTATAATTTAGCTGTAAGTTTAAATTTTCATGTCAGATTACAAACTAGTAAATACATCATGCTAGACTTGTTAAATACGAGAATAGTAGAGTTCTTAAATTCTGGAAATGTATATACTTACTGACTTTTCCACTTCTCATTTGTACTTTGTAATGAGAAAAGTTTTGATAAAGTTTGTGTAAAACTATCAAGGACTGTATATATATATATGATGTGATGGTTGTAGCAACAATCAGCTTCAATATCCAGAGTGACAAGCTGATAGGTTGTTGCAATACAAGTTTTAAAACCTCTGTTTTGTTTACATTATAAATTTTAGTTTGGCTGTGGCAGACTTAAATGTAAATTTTCATATCTTGTGTTAAAAAGCTTTGGAAACAAATATTTCTATAACTGCTTGATTTAAAATTTTATATTATTAATTGTAGTGCATTTCTGTTATTTAATGTTGCTATAGAAAGTGTGAGTAAATGAAATCTAGATTAATTTTCAAATATATAAACACATTTTTCTTTCATTCTATCTATTATTAGAGTGTTGGTTGGTTGTTTATGAAGTCACGCAGCATAAGACTTTTCATTAGTGTTATTATTGGTATTTGTCCTTATCTTTCACACTCCAGCGTAGTAAAGCTTTAAGCAGTCATTTTGTTTACAGGTTGTCTTAACTAATCAAATGACCACAAAAATGAATGAATTTCGTGGAGGTAACTTAGTTCCATCTTTGGGAGAAAATTGGGGCCACGTGTGTTCTGTTCGACTTTTGTTGCTTTGGGATAAGAAAGAGAGACATGTTTTGTTATACAAATCGTCATGGAGAAAAGATGGTGAAGTGCCATTCAAAATAACTGTAAGTTTAATCATGGTATTACTTGTGTATTATGTCAATACAGTAGGAATTGTAAGTGAAAAAAAAATGTGTTTTTGATTAATACATGTTGTAACTTGGTTAAAGTTAACTTCCAAATAAAAGAAAGTATAGTTATCCACATAGATGACAGGTTCCAAAATCATTGATATTTTTATACTTATTTCTTGAAGGTGACGTTTGAAGCATGTATTCTTTGTCAGATCATAAAGCTCAGAACAAAAGTGTGTGTATAGAATTTAAAAATTGCATGCACAAGTAGCATTTCATACATTGAGTTATAATATTTTTTTGAAAGCTACATCTTTTACATAAATACTATACAACTTATAAAATTAGGAAAGAAAAAAAAAAATTGAAAAAAGTAGGGAGAATTTCTATAAGAAAAAAAATGTTCATTTAAATCACAAGGTTGTAGTGTACCCAGATTGTATATTTATTTCTTTTGTAGTTGTTCTCTTCTGTGAACATCCATTGGAGCCTCAGATTGCATGATTTCTATATTTCAAAAAGTAATGAAACAATCCAAGTTGTTACAATTCCCAGTGACTTGGATCTCTCACCCAGTGAACTGAACATTCTAAGTAAAGGACTTAGGTTTTTCCTATTACTTTTTTGCTTAACTCTCTCAACACGGGCTCTGTCAATTTGACTGACCACATAACTTCTTTGTGCTTGATTAAAGTCTTTATAGATTTAATACTTCTAACTTTCAATATAGTGTGTATATCTTCACAACATTTGGCAGTATTTTAGTTCATATTATAAGTCTTTCACATACATAGTGAATTATTTTTAATAAATAAAGATATGTCCATTAATATAGTATTTATTTTGAATAGTCCATGTGCAAAGTAATTTTCATGTTAAAATTAAAGATACTTTTCCGTATCTTAAAAATCTCAAATTTCCTTTGTGTAATCCCTAAAACCTCCTAAGTGCATTTGAAATGTTTTTTTTTTCAGTAAAACTATATAGTTTGTATTATTTTCTCTACCTTATCTCAAAACAGGATTGGTCAATTCAACCAACCTCTTAACAACCAAAAAAAAATTGAAATAAACCTAAATTAAACTTCTTTTCTTTCTAGAATGACTTCATATTGTAACATGATAGTACATTCGTTTATCCTAAGTAGCTTTAAGTTTGTAACAGCATACGTTTATTTATAATTAAAGTTTTTTGTTATATTGCCCTTTGAACCATGTCTAACTACTATCCACGCCCTTATAAGTTGTAAATCACTCGGGGAAAGTGCAGCTCATGTTACGCTATCGAAT
>NW_013666132.1:422690-443006 GCF_000517525.1 Limulus polyphemus
ACATGCTAAGACAAAATGTGTCACATGGGTCACACTAGTGGAAATTCAGGATTTTTTAAAATATTGCCTTGTAGAATTAAGAACATAAAACTTGTATAGTATTAAAATATGGATTATTAGCCAAGATTTTATGCTGTTCTAATTGGTATAACATAAACATAAAGTATTTTAATAAATTTTGAATGTAAGACACTAAAATCTTGTCATGCACAGAAAAGGGTAGCCAGGGTTAACAAGTTTGAAAACCCATTTTTCCAAAATCTCTCAAGCAGTACATTCTAAATTTCTTCAAAACATTTCTCATGTCATCCACTGGTAAATTCCACATTTGACTACTTCATTTGAAAATAAAGGAATGAAATCGGTGTATTGAATTTAAACCTTAAGACTAAATCTAAAACATTTCTCTCAATAAACTATTAACCTTAATTCTTTCTGTATGACTGTGTCAAAGTGTAATTAAACAGCTTTATATTATCAATGTATGTCAGAAAACTTGACATTAAAACATAATTTATTGTTCAAAGTTTTATACGAACTAAGTTTTAACAGCATAATTTTAGAAATAAATTCTTAACTCATCTCAAACTGCCATTTCTCTGTGTTACACGATGTGTCTGAGCTTCACTTTTTTCCATTTCAGAATTTTGTAGCTTCTAAAATAAGCTGCTGCAGTTTCCAACTAATTAGAAACAAAAAATATACATAGTTACAAGTAAGAATCTAAAATTTGAAACTCCTATTACCTTTTTTTTGCTGAGGTATCAATAAATTTGTCAAACCCTCTAAAGAAGCCACTCTCTTTTCTCTCTCTCACTTTCGTGATGTTTGCTAATTAACTTTTTTTGGCTGGTGAACATGTTTCTAACCACTAGAAAGAGTAGAATTTCCTCTACTTAAATCTTACGCTTTATATTCTGATTTCCCTTTATTATCCTTCTGTCAATGATAATTGTTTGCTTTATGTGCATCAGATTTGATGCTCTGAATATTGGAATAGTGACAAACCTATTTATAGCTTATTTAGAAAGCTAGATAAATTGTAGTAGTTTTGGGATATTATGTTCTATTTGTGACATATTTTTTATGTTTCAAGTGCATATTTGGAAGAAACAAAAAATTTTTTTAAACAAATGTAACTAAAATATACAACTTCTCATTTTAGCTTGAAAAACTTCTGGAAATTAAAATGTCAACATTTTAATACATTAGTTTCCTTGTTTTGTGCTGCCCTCTCTAAACGGCCCGACATGGCCAGGTGGTTAGGATGCTTGACTCACAAACTGCAGGTCGCAGGTTCGAATCCCCGTCATACCAAACATGCTTGCCCTTTCAGCCATGGGGGCATTATAATGTGATGGTCAATCCCATTATTCATTGGTAAAAGAGTAGCCCAAGAGTTGGTGGTGATGACTAGCTGCCTTTCCTCTAGTCTTACACTACTAAATTAGGGACAGCTAGTGCAGATAGCCCTCATGTAGCTTTGCACAAATTCATAACAAACAAACCCTCTCTATGCACAATTTTCCCTCTCAACTACCCTTGAGGCTCCTACCTATATCAGATCTTTACATGTAGTATAGCTGCATTGTAGCATGCAACAACCATCCACCAATAAGAGTGTGATACACCCTTCTAGTGCAACTGACTACCTCTATACTATAGAATACAGTCATCACTTCTCAATTTAGCACTTGTGTGTAATGACATGTCTTTTTTTTTCTGTCTGTGAACTTTTTATACATAGGTGTTTTTCAGTGGAAGTATCTATAAATTCATGTAAATCTATAGTTGGTTGCCTACTAACTACATTTGTGTTGGGTTTGTGTTTGTCTGAGGTGGCGGTTTTTGTGCAGTGGGTAATGGGGTCTTACTTGTGGCCTAAGCCTTCTTTTGTCCCTGACATATCTCTATGTTTTTCATTCATGATGGGAGGGATTTTGCTGGTTTTCTCTCAACTACCTTTGCCTCATACCCAAATTGACTTGATTCTACATCAGCTTTGTTTCGTGACCAGGTTCCTCAGGTATGGTTTTTACATATTCAATGATTTTTCCCATTACTTTGGGGCTTGCATGCCACATCCTTCTTCCTTTGTTGCCACATATAGTCATGCATGATTTTGTGCTGTATTGCTTTTCTTTGACTCCTAAGCTCTGGAGGCTTCTTTTTTTTCAAACTTGAAGGTCAGATCCTTTGCCTTTTGTTCATCTTTCCTAGTTTTAGGTTTTCCTACCTTCATATTACACACATTATTCTTTTCTCCTTTAACCTTCTTTCCATGGTGATTCACCATTCCCTTGTGTGATATTCAATAGATGCTCATTCACTTATCTTTTTTTTAATGGCATGTTTACCCTCCTTGGCATTTTCACTTTATATTTGGTTGATCTTTTGCTGGAGCTGGTTGGGGCATGATGCTCTTGTTACTCAATTGCTTTTGCTTTACTTATATCTGTTATGCCTTCTTTTGGCTCATTTTTTATCTGCCTATATGATTTTACTGGTGAGCTTGATTCTTTGGTGTCATATATTGGAGGCAACTTTCAAATGTCTTAGCTTTCTCCTCACTGGTTTACCTTCTCTCCTGTGCCCCTTCTTTGTCTCTCTCTGTCACCACTTTCTGTTCTTCTTCCTGTTCATCATTCCAATGCTGTAGCCTTCAGTGCTGTCAGTCTTGGTGGTGACTGTCCTATGGGCTCAGGGTCAATAGGGCCTGTTTCATTTCATTTATGGACCTTTGCCCTCCATTTGTGGCCAGTTGTTGAGTACTGGGATTTCTTTCAGAGAGCCTTAACCTTCTTTGTTTCCACTCCTCCTCTACTGTCTCTTGTTCCCATTACTTTCCATCTTCCAAGAGATTTTGTTTCGTGGCAGTATTGGTCCTAATGGCTCCTATTACTATAGTGAATGGGTGTCACATCCTTTTCCAGGATTTTATTCGTGTCTTTTTGTGGTTCCCAGGGAATCTATAGTTAGTTGTCTGGACTTGCAACTTTCATGTCTCAGTTGGTTTCTTGTCCCTCATTGATTTCTCACCCTACAGTAGTCTTTTGCCGCAAGTCTTGGGATGTACAAGGTGGACATCTCAGATGCTTACTTTCTCATTTGGCTCCACCCCAACAAGCCTCCTACAGCCATTCTCTTCTCCTCCTTTGGGAGGCAGTTCATTTGGGTTAGTTGGTCAACTTGAAGGAGTCACATCTCACACCCATTTCATTTGGTTTTTTTTGTTTGTATCTCCATAGGACCCAGTCTTTTCTTCTTCTTTTGAGGGATCTGTAGAGATTAGTTTCCCATGCCATATATTTTTCTCTTTTCACTGTGCAGCTGGTTCTCTCTTTTTTGGGTACTTGGGCTTTCATGGAATCACTTATCCCCTTGGGTCATGCTCATTTGCAATGTGTGCAATGCATTGCACATTCTCTAGATCCTTACTTGGATCCTTTTTCATCAACTATTCTTCTTCCTTACTTGAAGACTTCACCTGGTGACTTGACAAAACTACTCCCATAGTGGGTATTCCTCTTTCTCTCACCTGAGTCTCTTTCTTTTTCCAAATGCCACCTTAATGAGATGGGAGGTATGTCTCAACTCTCAAGTGAATTTGAGTTGTTGTTTTACCACAACATGTTGTACCTTCAAATACATCTTTTAGAACATTTGGCAGTACATTGAATTTTTTTAACAGAATAATTCATAGACATAGATGATACATACAGTCAACTCTGCAGTTGTCTGCTTTATCAGTCACCAGTGGGACACTTCATCTCACTCTCCCTGTTTCCAAATTAATGACCTTTTTTTGGGCTCATTCTTCATAAGTATGTCTGATAGCTTTTTCTATTCCAGGTACTCTGTGTCATTGGGGGGTCATCTTTCTAGGCCCACCAAGATACTACCTATTGCTTGTTCCTCTGGTGTTCAAGTATCTGTGCTTTTATCTGGACATTCTTCTAGTTATTTTTGCTATTCTTCTTAACACCTTATTCCCACTTTTATGGTCCAGTATTACTCTTCCCTCAGCTTTAGCTGGGAAGGCATTCCACCAAAACTTTATTTTTTCCATGCCTACCCTCTTACTTGTCTGCCCACTTGTGTGTTCTCTCATTCAGGATACTCCATGTTGAGACCTCCTGATAATTTCATACTGGCAAGACTAACCATGGTTTTCTCTATTGCACCTTCTCCTGTCCTCTTCCTCTACTTCTGTCGCTCTCCCTACTCCTTCAACCTCACTCATCCCTCTCCCTTCCAGCAATGTATCACTTCGACTTTGTATCTGAGGTTTGTTTAGTCCCTTATGAGACATTCCAGACTCTCTTTACATGTAGTCTTTCTTCTTTTTTGTTCAGCTTATTTTGTCTCCCTCCTTGTCTATCAATGACAAGGGTTAACATTCCATAGTTGGTCTCTGCATCATGTTTTCTTACATTCCCTTCCTTCTATCCCCCCATCTTTCCAAATTTTTTTGTTTGTTGTTTGAATGACGCTTATCGCTTTTGACCATGGCTAGTTACTGAGCAGCTTTGTTGTCGTCATGTGTTCTTCTCCTCTCCTGTCTTTTCTAGGCTTTTTTTTTGCCTCCTTTGTCCTACTTGTCTTCCAAGCCTTTCCTAATTTGAAGTAAATACTGTTTTCCACACCCTTACTCTGCCTCTCTTTGATACTTTAGTTTCTTGTTTCTTTTGCCATCTTTCGCTCAGGTCCTAGTTGATAAGTATGTCGTTGTTACTTCCGGTAATGTTTCCTTCCACTTCTCCATATTATTCTCACTCTGTCTGAATCATTTTCTCTATCCCATTCATGTGGTTTGTTCTTCTTTCGCCTACTCTGCTCCTTTTCATGGTTCACACTCCTATCTATTTATTCTTCGGAATTTCTCATCTCCCAGTGATATTTCTCCTATTATTCTGAAGGGATGGCTACAGCAAGTCATACATTTAGCCTGTGGTTCATTTGATTTAGATTCACATCACCTTTTTCAAGTCTCCTCTCACCAAATTTGATACCTTACTTTCTCTCTAAGTCTTCACTTCAGTCATCCATTGGAGAAGTTTGTATGGCTAGCATGTGGAATACTCCACTTACTTTTGTCACACATTTTCTTCATCCTCTGGCCATCTCTTCTTCTGGACAATTACTTCCTCCTGTTGCCATTCTACATACCCCCTTACTAGCTCTGAATTGGTAAGTTTTCTTTTTATATATCTTGCTTACCTTTACAGTGGCCTATTTCTACCTCTCTGAATCTTGATCAGTGCCAAGTGGTGCCTCTCCAGGTACACTTAGCTTTAAACTTGCACCATGTGACCTTTAAAGGTTTATAATGTTCACTGATGAGATGAGGTGTTCCACAAGACTGCTCAAGGGTTTGTTGCAGTATATTGCTTCATAAATAAGGTATGTTCCAGACCATACTAACTCATTGACTATCATGACTAAAGTGGTATCAGTATTGTTACCCTTCCCTCCGGTCCTAGTTGAATAAACTGGGATCGACCTGCTTTTCAAAATAAGGTTTTTGTGGTCAGCCATTGCACAAGCTTAAGGTATTGTTTTCCTCTGGACTCCCCACCACATTGTTTCTCCCTTTTCTATTGGAGTACAGAACCAGTTCCTACTCACATGGGTGGTGGACCATGGAAGCTTCGTCCTGAGTGTGATCGCTTCTACTCAGTCAGGAGTAGGGTTGTGATGTCCTGTTGGTGTAGATGGTGAGTACTCTTCTCCTACTGTGGACTAAAATATCCTATGTCAGCTGGTTTTTGACTGGACAAATCCATCACATGCAGTTCAACTCTCCAACTGGATTTTCCCCCATCCTATCACCACCTGGAGGTCAGTTCCTGGGTGGTCTAGTGTTGGATTAGCATAGGATCAGCCAACATAGCTCCTCACACATGTAATTGGTGGAGGACCCTTCTCCTACCAGAGATTGGACGAAAAATTCCTGACACTGCCTGGTTTTCGACCGGAGTTGACCCATCATGTTTGCATTCAACCTTCCTACCATTGCCCGGATGTAGAGTTCCCAAGTGGCCTGGTGTTGGTTGTGTACTGGGTTTACACACATGCCCTGCCTGGGTTGTCTGAACAGAAGTAGCTATTCCCTTCTGCTTCCTGGACATAAGGTGAAGACAGTTGGGACCGTCTTCCTACCAATGACTGAAAGCTACATACCTAATGCTGCCTGGTTCTTGGAATGGAGTTGATCCACTAAATATGGTCTGATGTATCCTAGTCACTGTACACCATCTGGCACATCCTTTTATTGATTGGACTTGCATTTTTTCCACCTAGATTAGCAATACATATCTTTACATTGGATGAAGAGTATACCTTGATACAGATGTGGTGTGGTCTCTCATGAGCAGTCCACACTGTGGGTTCTCTTCAGATGCCTTCCGAAGAGTAGTTATCTGGGTAAATTTTGCACTGATCCATCCACCATTTCATTGTGGGAGGCAAGGTATGTGTTTCTGATAGATACTTAGCTGTGCTAACACTTCTCACCCATCCTTCTCAATTCTGGTGCATCATCTTTTGCCTAATCTTGAAGAGTGATGGTTGTGTTCTACAGTATAGAGGGAGTCAGCTGCACTAGGAGGAATAAAATTGATGAACATACTAGCTTTTACGTCCTGCAGAATAGTATCATTGATGACACATGTTCAAAGTACCACATTAACCTTGACTTCAAAGTAGTAAATGATAAAGTATGCCTCCAACTTGCTAAATTGGTAAATACAATAATTTAAAACAAGGGAATTGACCAGATGTAGATATGTTTTATCCTGTTAAGTGACTTCTGATGTTAAATTGGTATGTCCTTGAAACAGCTCTGTTCAGAGTAGTGGCCCATCATTCCTCAGGACCTTAATAACTGCTGTCCTTGGTTATTATTTCCCATATTTTAAATGAAATTTGATGATCTTTAAAAATAGTAAAGACTTATCTACTAAATATACATTTTAAAGCATTGCCTAAATGACCAATCATTTGTATTTCTAATCAAATGACAAATAATCATATGAATTATTTGTTTAAAAATGAATGATCCTGAATTGATGATTTTATAACAGTCATAACCAAAATACTATAAATTTCAGTTATTCCCTTTTTTTTGAGGATATATGTGTTTGTATTTCATTCTATGGTTTCTTCTTACAAAATTGAATTGGAGTAAAATTTTGGCTCATTGAACAGCTTGTGTATGCAGTGTAAACCTTATCTTGTCAAATAACTCTTCCTGTTGGACAGTGCAATTTAGTCTGGAATAATAGCGTTGTTATTACCCCTTGAACTTAAGAATGGACTTGCCTCAAAACATGTAGTATTAATTTTATAAGACTGATTATGAGTACGCAACATTCAATGCTGGTAATGTGGATAATTATTTTAATTGTATTAAAATTTATTGAAACTCATTATAAAACAAATGTAATGTTCTTATATTTTAAGATATTGCTATCAATTTTGTAAATATTTTTTACCTAGCATACTGGAATACAAGATGAAATTAGTTCTCAAGGAAGCAGTTCAGAAGAGCTGGATAGAAGCAGTATTTTATATAAAGATTTGGATTGTCCTCCTGTGAAAAGACCCAGATTGGGCAGTTAATGGTTTCTATTTGACAGTAATTTCTTTTGAAGAAAATGTGCTCTTAACTGTAAAAAAAATTAATGAGCTGATACAAAGAAATAAAAATTTTTATACATACTTTTTTATTATTTTCAAATTGATATGCTAAGTTTATTTCAGTTTTGAAGAAAAATGTTAAACAATTTTTTTAATTTTTTGTCAAAAATGTTCAGTATGATGTCTTGTTTTCTCCGTTTTTAGCAGGAAAAAATCAATTGGAGAAGCACATGTCATTTGTTCATTTTATTTCATATAGAATATATTTTCCAAAGGAAATTTTATTCTGGTGTATATTTTATGCACCTTACTGATGAGAAACCCACTTTTAGAAAATAAAAGTTTGGAGATAGCTTGATTGGGTATTGAAAGAAACTTTATTACCAGTAACAAATGCACAGCCTTTTCAACAAGCTTTTGTCATCATCAGGTACAAGTAATTTACATAGACACTGGAATATATATAGAGTATGGAACAAAGAGGTCCCATGACCAAAGATTGCTTAACAGCTTAGTAAAGGTATCTTAGTACTCCAGGCTGTTGGCTTAGAATAGGACTGTTTTGTTCATTTAAGATTGCTTCCTTTATTTTATGTTTGCTTCTTTGTTTAAAATTACAGTTTTTTGAATAGATATATTGTTGTTTTTTAAGTTGCAGTGGTGTGAACATGGGAGAGTTTTTTATTGTTTTCAATAAAGTTGATTTCTAATTTTCTTCCAGTTTCTCCATTGTAAAATTCTGGATAGCTATTACACGTTATTTTATAAATGATGTTGGTAGTGTGTGATTCTACGTAATATTTATTTAGTAATGATTTTAGTTTAGGGCCACATTTTAGTTTGATTTGGTGAGAGTTTTGGGCCTTCCAAAGGATTTTTTATTGATTTGGGAGTCCAGACTTTGGGCTAAGAACTTACTTTCTCCAAGGACATAATTTTACTGGTAGAGAAATCGTGAGAAAGAGTTTATACCATACTTTTAGCAAGAAGGTTCACCGGTTTATTGCAACAATGTTGTTGAATTAATACCAGTGCTAAAGCTGCAGTCTGTGAACCAAGTGAGTGGCGATTGTTCATTGATTCCTCCAAAAGAAGTTTAAAGGTGTTCTCCTTCACAATGGTAACATATATGCATCTCTTCCTATTGCTCATTCGGTTCACTTGAAGGAAATGTACGAAAATCTCAAACTTCTTCTCAATAAGGTCAAATACAAAGAACATGGTTGGATACTTTGTGGAAACTTATAAATATTTTGTATGTTGTTGGGTCAACAATCCGGTTATACAAAGTTTCCATGTTTTTTTGTGTCAATGAGATAGCAGAGCACGAAATCAGCACTAAATAAAGAAGAAATGGCCATGCAGAGTCAGCCTGATAAAAGGATATAAAAACATTGAATAAGAAAGTATGGTTGACTCAAAGAAAGTCCTATTACCTCCATTTCGCATAAAACTGGGCTTGATAAAGCAGTTTTTAAAGGCCTTAGACAAAGATGTCGAAGTTTCAAGTATCTGTGTGGACAATTCCCAACACTTTTAGAAGGGAAACGATTTTTATGGGCTTTAGATTAGGAAATTGACTTCGAATGAACAGTTCGAAAAGACGATGAGGAAAGTCGAAAAAAAAAGACGTGGATTGCTTTTAAAGATGTTATTGACAAATTTTTAGGAAACGAGGATGCAAGTTACAAAAATACTGCCAAAAACATGCTCGATAAATTCAGAGTTGAATTGTAATATGAGCTTGAAAGTTAATTTCTTACACTCACATACTGACTATTTTCCTGAAAATCTCGGTGCCGTCAGTGAAGAACAAATGGAAAGGTTTCCTCAAGACATCAGAGAAATGGAGATGAGGTATCAGGGAAGGTGGAACATCATAATGATGGCTGATTTCTGCTGGTCATTGAAACAAGATTCTCCAGATGCAATACATAAAAGAAGGACCACCACACCTAGTTTTGAGACTAAAATAGGTAGATTTTACCAACAAATATGATGATTAATGAGGATGCATATTCGTTTGACATCAATGTTCTTCCCTTTTCTTCAGTTTGTTTGTAATTATGTTAAAAACATAATAAAATATGTTCATTGTGGTAAATGAAATAATAATTTGATCTAAGTAAGAGCATTTTTGTCTTCCCAATTTGCAAAAAATTCTAATGTGATAAAAAAAATTAATATTATTTTTGAACTCTGCGTGGCTGAATTATAGAAAATCCATCATTAAAGGCCTGGCATGGCCAGGTGGTTAGGGTGCTCGACTTGCAATCTAAGGGTTGCTGGTTCAAATCTCCGTCCTACTAAACATGCTCACCCTTTCAGCCGTGGGGGCATTATAATGTATTGCTACATCCAGTCTCTCTTTTCTAGATTCCTCTCATCTTCTGTGCCTGGAGAAGGAAGTGTCATCTTTTTTCAGGTTTTGAACACTATCCTCAACCCTATTTTAGGGCTTTACTCCTGTCTTTGTCATTCCAGGATAACAAACTGTTGTAGATCTATCATTTTTCAATTGTCCTTGAACCAATTTCTTATCTCTCAAATAAAGATGGACAGTTTTCTTATTCTGAGGTGAGTTGTCTCTCCAGGCATGTGGGGATAACAAAGTCAGTGTTTCAGATGAATTTCTTAAAATACAGATTTATTCGACCATCTATTGCTCTTCCTATTTTGACCATGCTGATGGATTTTTTTTTTTTTTCAGTTTCAGGCCCTTCCATTAATGTTCTTTATGACCCTGTATGTTTTCACTCAGGTTCCGAGAGCATTTTCATGGCGGATGCATTAGTTGTGCCTGCAGTTGTACTGCTATGTGGATTTCTGGCTCCTTGTCTCACCATCTGAAGAAGCATCCTTGGCTGCAATTTCCATTTTTCTTTGGGGGTCATCTCATTTGGGTTGGCTGGTCAGGCTTTACAAGTTCATTTTGCCTCCCTTACAGTACCTTACTTAAATACATTCCCAACATCAGCAGTATGTGTATGTGCTAACAATGATTAAGTTTGTGTCTTCCCCCCTTAGCAGATGGGGTGATGATGGCTCATTGTGTTGTTTTACATTTACGTAATAATATAACTTATATCACTTTAAGTCATTGCATTTTTAAAGGAAGTCTGTTCAACTTATTTGCAGATCAGATGTATCCTTTTTTACATCTTTGAATATGAGGCTGCTGGTTACCACAGCTCTCATATCTCCTTCTCTTCCTACACAAGATGGTCTTTAGAGAACTGTGGCTTCTCTGAAAGTCCTTGTTCTTTCCAGATGCACACATTTGTATCCTCTTCAATGGACTATGGGTGATCCCTGTTACATGTCCAGAGATCCATTGTCTTCTCTTTTCTCTCCATCCATCTCTTCACACTTCTCACTGTGGTGGTAGCTCACTCAGCCCCAGTAGATCCTGGGCAATCCTCTTTTCCCCACCTCACCTAGAATTACATAAATACCTTGAGCATTGTTCTGGACATTTGAACTATTCAATTTTACATCTTTGAGACATGGAGCTCCTAATTACCATAGCTCTCATGTCTTCTTGCATGACGGGTTCTCTGACTCCTCTTGAGTCCCTTGTTCCTCTTTCATAGCATCCTCTTCAGTGGACAATGACAAAACTCTTGAGTATATCTAGAGATCCACTGTCATCTTGTGTATATCACCATTTATTCCCCTCTTCCTGTCATGGTGACTCGGTTGGTCCTGTACAACCATGGCCATCCCTCTTCTACCCCTCACCTAGAGTTTCATCAGTTCACAGATGCCTCTGTTCAAGTGGAGTGTAGCTGAACACCTGGATCTTTACAGATCTTGTATCCAAAGGAAGGATCTCTCCATATCATCATCCTCAAGATGGCTGCATAATGAGCTTGCCATTCTCTTCTGTCTATTCAATTTATGTTTCATTCTAACAGCTCCACTGTTGTTTCTTTTATCAACTAACAGGGAGGAACTTGCCCTTGGTATCTCTTATTTGTGACTATACGTTCACTTTTGAGTCCAAAACCATTACTTTCAGTTGTTGGCCTGTCACATCTTGGTTGCAGCTCTGGCTGTGGATGCTCAGGGTGGGATTGGTCCAATCTTATCTGTGTGTTTGTCAACAACTATACATCTTATCCCTGATCATTCTGCATTTATTTTTCTGATTATTACAACTTCTTATGAGCCAGTCTCATCAGTCGTTGTTGTTTGGTTCCTTTTCTGGACTGGAACCTTTGTTAAGTTCTCAGGTTCCACATGTCCCCCATTTTAACCTTTGGCCACCTGTTCCCTGTTGCATCTTTCTTTAAAGATGTATTTTATTCTCCTAACATACAGGAGATGTTGCTCTAATATTTTGCAATAGATGCCTTCCACATTCTTTACCCAGAGATAGACTGCTTTATTCCCAGACTGCTCCTTTCTCCCTAAAATTTGGCCTCCCTGAGAGGGGGATCACTTTTTCCAATCACCCTTTCCTTTTTTTCTCTATATGATTGTTATGATCCCAATCATCCCCTTTGTTCTGCTTGGGTTGTTTGTTATCTTGATTGTGCTATTTCCTTTTATGAAAATCAACATTGTTTTTTTCTTGCCATGGAATTCCCATTCTTCTCATCACTTATTTCCTTCTACTTTTATTGGTGGGATTCAGCAACTCATCCCGTTAGTTTTTTATTCTTTGGGTGGTGATGATTTTTTTGTCTTTTTATGTCAACTCCCATCAAGTTCTTCATCTCACATCTTCTTTTGCCTCTAGCAGTCAACATTCCCTGGATGTGGTTTTGCAAGCAGGTATGTGAATAACCCTGACACTTTTGTATCACATGTCTTACACCATATTGCAGTTTCCTGTGCTTCTAGTGTTCATTTCCCTCCACTTACTATTTTATAATCTTTATAGAGGTTCTAAGGAGGTGAGTTGTTATTTACATTTTGCAACTCAACAACCACCTTATAAATCTATATTGGAGATGACGACATTTACCATATGGCCAGTGTTGTCTTATATGGACTACTTCTCTCTCACACAATCCTCATTGAATAGTGGATTGTTAAGCCCATCTACCCATGCCAACTGTTGAAATATGGTTTTCCACAAGATTTTTTTCAGTGGTACATATATATTTTTTTTATATTTAACTTCTAGGCCATATTTCACGAGAAGAAAAAAAACCACCATGTGTGATCCTGCCCCCAGATCTAAAAAATGGCTGCTTTCCCTATTTATGTTTACCAGTTGCACAGTGTCACTGTGGGACCTTACACAGCTGTGATAATACCTGTTTGTTCAAAGCACCTCTTGAGTAATCTCCCATGCCTTCCTATTGTTTTCTTCTACTTTCCCAGTCAAAAGCCACTGGTAAAGCTGGGTGATTAGTGGTTTTTTCCTAATAAATTAATTGACAGTCCCATTAATAAGTTGCATTCAGTTAATCATTAGTGCAGTATTCCTCAAACCATGGTACATACAAGTAGAAGAAAAAGTTGGTGGCAGATGCTGCCAACGAGTTGCCTTCCCTCTAGTCAACAACAATTCAAAATGAAAAAAACGTTGGCAGAGTGCTGCCAGCCAACTAACTTTCCTCTAGTCATTATTTCAAGAAGGAAAACAAAAATAAAATGTTGGTAGCAGATACTGCCAGTCAGTTGCCTTCTATCTGTTCATTAAAATTAGAGACAATGGAAGATAGTTTTATTAGTTTTGACATAACAATAACAGTGTGAGCAAGTTTTGTACCAATGATAATCAAACCCATAACTTTCAAATTAAGAGCCAATAACCCCTTGCAAATTGCCAAAGCTGTTGAACTTAAAAAAAAAGTATGTTTAATTTTAAGCAGAGTGCAGATAGCCAAATATATAGCTTTACATTTAACACAAACAATCATAATAGCAATATTCAGATCACCTCGATAGCTAGAATAATTGGATACTAATTTCAGTTAGTTGATTTTTTATGTGACAATCAATGTAATCATGATTTAGATCAGTCAATTGTTGGAATAAATGGAAATACTAATTAATTTATTATTTTCAGGACTGTCGATATAATAAAAATTTCGCTTAACAAAAACAGTAATTAGAACATTAATTTCGATTACTTGATTATTTTCATAATGATTGACATCAGAATTTCAATTAATTTATTAGTTTATGTGAAACTAATCAGTGTAATAGCTACTCGTAGGTAATTGATTGTATCAATGAATAGATTAAATTGCTAAAATCTAGCCATTGGAAAGTATCACTGGTATAAGACTGTATCCCTTTAAGAACATGCAAGAGGTTATTTTGATGCTTCCTTTTGCTGTAACATCTTTGTTGTATTAAGATTATTCCCTGCAGAAGACGGATGTGGTTTCCCACTGAATAATACCCTAGTGGCTGACATGTTCCATGAGTTTTCCCCTCTATGATGTTATATATTTTCAGAAAGGATCTCATTTTTAAAAAAAATTTTATATGCACCAGTCCTCCATCCTATTATAAATGTAAGATTCTATCAGTTCTGTAGAGAGATGACTAGCATTTCTGAAGTAAAAATTTTCCTTACCTGAAAATATATTTCAGATAAATACTCGTCTTTTCACAAAATCTCTCACCCTTTCTCTCCATTTCCAGTATGATTCTTTTGCCTCATAAGAGGTGTTCATGAGGTATACTGTGCATGGAGTACATGTTGTCCTCCTTTATTGGTGGAGGGCTATAGCCTAATCCTGAGTTTATCATAGACTATCATATGATATGTTAATACTTGTAGCGATGGGGGTTTGTTTAAGGCTTGATACATGCACAAAAATCTTTTTGGCATGTAGCAAGAAGTAATAGCTATCAGTTATGTGAAGAAGTATTTACCTGAAATACATTTTCAGGTAAAGAATATGTAAAATTTAATCATTGTAACCCTTTTCTTTCGTTTCTACAACTTTGACTTCATCCTAAGTTTCATCATGAATACTCTGCCTAAACAATCAGTCAAAGAATACCGAAAGAGCTGTTATGGACCAACCTTTATCGAGAAGTTCAACAACTACAATGAAAACCTTACCGAGCTTACACACTCCTCTAATCACCTGACCTTCCTACTATGCTGCAGAGATTCGAACCTGAACTTTCTGATACTCAAAGAAACTACTTTCGCTAGAACTGCAAATATAAAAAGTTATCAACAGTACTATCAGGCACCTCCTAAGATTACACATAGAGAAACATAGACAGAAGAAGCACCATCTAACCAACACAAGTGGAACACGATATGCTGAGCTTCAACAACTTTTCACCACAAATACAAGAGCATTAGACATCTTAAACCTTTACACCAAATACTATACATCCAACCTAGCAAGCATCAAGAAGAAACAAGTTAAAAAATTCAACAGACTTACCAAGACAGATAATCCTATGATTACAAACATAGTTCACAATTCTCGTTTGAGATTATTAAGTTATACAGAAAACAAGATTCTAAACCTAGGTCTAAACTTCACCATACAACCTAGCACAGTTCCAATGTTGACATAGCTGCAACCTCCCCAAACCTATGGCTGAACAATTCCGACATCAAACTTCACCTTCCTCAGGAATGCAAAGAAATCAAAATCGAACATCACCAAACAGGAATGTAGCTCACTGAACCATCTAAAATGAGACAACAATATCAAGATCTCAACATCAGACAAAGGAAACAGTATAGTCATCCTAGATCGAGAAAATTATGACACAAATATCAAGTAGTTACTAGACAAAGAGATTACCAATGACTCTACAGAAAAGACAGAGAGACTCTTCAATAGAACACTAAACAAACTTAAGAAACAAAAGTTAATCAACGAGAAGCTAGCCAAAGACTTACGAACCAACAAAAATTTTCCCCTCAGTTCTACGGACCACTTAAGATATATAAACCTAATATATTTGATGACGAGGAACCCACTTTGAGACTAATAATGGCTGGAGACGGCTTGAATGGGTAATGAAGAAAACTTTAATATAAGTTTAACATAACAGCAAATGTGCAACGTTTCAACAAGGTTTTGTGGTACCTGATGATGACAAAACCTTGTTGAAACGTTGTACATTTGCTGTTATGTTAAACTTATATTAAAGTTTTCTTCATTACCCATTCAAGCAGTCTCCAGCCATTATAAACCTAATATATCTTTTAGGCCTATCATCAGTGCTACAAACTCACCTAGTCATCAACTAGCTACCTTCATGATACCTATTCTATCTCCACTACAAGGTAATACCAAGCATCACATTCAAAACTCAACGGCCTGGCATGGACAGATGGTTAGGGTGCTCGCCTCACAATCTGAGGGTCACGGGTTCGAAACCCCGTCCCACCAAACATGCTCGTCCTTTCAGCCGTGAGGGCGTCATAAATGATGATCAATCCCACTATTCATTGGTAAAAGAGTAGCCCAAGAGTTGGCGGTGAATGGTGATGACTAGCTGCCTTCCCTCCAGTCTTACACTGCTAAATTAGGGATGGCTAGTGCAGATAGCCCTCGTGTAGCTTTGCGCGAAATTCAAAACAAAACTTGACACATTTCATAGACAACTCAGAAAGCTATACATCAGATCCCACGATATTCTGGTCAGTTTGACATCATAGACCTATTTACCAATGTTCCAACTACAGAAACCCTTCATATCACCAGATAATGACTGCTGAATAGCAAATCTCTACCATGCAGAACTCACATGAAGATAGACGCCATCATGGAACTAACAACTTATTTTCAATACAATGAGGAAATCTATGAACAAACAGATGGTCTAGCCATGGGATCACAACTCTCTTCAATCCTAGCAGACATTTTCATGGAAGACAAAATAATCAACATCACCATGGAAATAGAGGAACAAAACAGCCTACCACTTCTTAACATACTCATTAGCAGGCAAGAGAAAAAAATCACTACAATGGTATACAAAAAACCCACCCACGTGAACAGATACCTACACTTCCAGTCCTATCATCTAACCTCGATAAAACGTGGTATAATCCAATAAACAAGAGAGCAGAAAACATTTGCGATAAGAAATCCACCAAAACAGTATGCCAAAATATTGTAGAGTGCTTTAAACAGAATGGTTACACCTCCTTCAAAAACTCCCTGAAAAAGACCACAACAGAAATAAAAGATCAGGAAAACACTACCATTTACCTCCTTTACTTGCAAAATTTTAGTGAAAAACGCATAGCCAAAATATTCAACATAGAAGACGTTCGGTGGAAATCCTACATGACATTAATATCCATTCTGCTGAAAAACAAAAGAAACCTAGCAATGAAAAACACTAAAACGTCATTTATAAAATTCCGTGTTCTTGCAACGAAACATACATTGGAGAAACGCCAATGCCTACACTAAACAATCTTGTATATCCAACAAGCCTCTACTACTAGAGGAGCCAAAATCTAAAAGATGTATATATTTTGAGTTTCCACAATTAGTGTGGTAGAAAAATTCCAGTGATACCAGGAGGTATTTGTTTCTTTGTAATTAAGCACAAAGCTACACAATGGGCTATCTGTGATCTGCCCAACACGAGTATCAAAACCCGGATTCTAGCATTGTAAGTCCACAGACATGTCGCTGTGCCACTAGGGGGCACCAGGAGGTAACTCTTCCATAGGTTGTGCATAACAAAAAGCTCTGCTACATCTGGAAGTGGTTCATTTATCAGATATGACCACACCTATATTTGTGTCTACAAGTGCACTATTATAGAAAATAATCACATATAATATCTTTATTTAACGTCCAAACTGAAAAAAAGAAACACTTCCAAACCTAGGTGTTTTTTGGAGGTTCCTAAAACATTGTTAACACCACTGTCCTGTGAATTAAATGTAATGCTCCGCAGCAACTGTTGAAAAACACCTAAGTCATACATCATGCTTTTATGACATCAAATGGTCATCAAACCTAGTCCTTTACCAATTTCTTTCATATTTAATTCCAGACTCAATATCTAACAAAAATCACAGGTCCTTCCCCTTTAAGCAGAGTGCATAAAAACATTTCCATGTAGTACGTCTTTCATCAATAGTAGTACATAGGGCACTAGAGACTTTCAAGTATTTGTGATTACAAATTAATGAAATATTAAATGTGTTGTAAATTATTTCTCTCAATGGTTTAGAGAAATGATATTGATTTTACTTCTAATAATAGATTCTTTGAAAACTTAATCTAGTACAAAAGCCTTATATATTATAACCAAATGACATTATTGACTATATTTAAATCTGATTATCAAAAGTCACTATAATATATTGCCATATTTAAGTCTATCAATAAAAAAAGGATGTAACCATCATTAATATTTTCTTAGTGGACTGTTTTGTGCTCAACCTGAATCTTTAAATGATAATATTGAAGAGGGCACATTGTAATTGTCTTCTTTTTGATAAAAAACCATGCTAATAATGTTTTTATAACAGTCTTGTTACTAATAACTATTAGGTTTCTTAGAAGATAACTTGAAAAACCTCACTGATGGACTCACTATTGATGCTTCAAATTTTATTTTTAAACTGTTGGCATATACTTTGATGCATCCTTTTTATAAGTGCTGAGAAGAATGTTCGTAACTGTTGCTTTTCAGTGATTTTACTGTGGTAAGATTTCCCTCATTAATTTTTAACTTATTCAAAGCAGTATCATATACCAAAAGCTGTGCCTATTTTCAGTTAATGAATATTATTGCTGTAAAAGTTTTTATATTTAACTTCCACTGCAATCAGCTTTAGGGAGTCGCTTACTTTACACATTTTGTAGTCACCATTATTCTTAACATACTTTTCCTAGGTTTTGTAAAGTTCAAAAATATTACAAATATTAATTGAGTTTCTGTCCTTTTCATTAGATGTTTTTGCCCACAATGCAACCTTTGGTGAAAATCATATATTTTCATTCATTCTTATATCTGTGCTTTTTATGAGCTAAGTGTTTCCCTTTCTGCAGGCTTTATCCTAGATATGTGATCCTGTAAAAGGTGTATACCGTTGACTATGCCACCCCAAAGTAGCAATTGTTTTCAGTATCCAGACTTTTTATTCTTCCAGAAAACATTTCACATATTTATAAAATTCACCTTCTCCAAGATTATTATTTTATTTTAATCTTAACAGAAAAGTATCCGTGCCTTTTTTTGATGCATCGCTTAATATAAATTTTGTTACCTTTTCACAAAATAGTAAAATCAATGCAAACTTTTTCTTTCTAGCTAGGTGTGTTAACTCACATACTCCAGTACTGTCTCATTCCATATTCATCACACTTAGCAGGACCTGGTGGTTAATGTGTTTGACTCGTAATCTGAGGGTCGCGAGCTCGAATTACCATCACCGAATATGCTAGTCCTTTCAGCCATGGGGGCGTTATAATGTTATGATCACTCCCACTATTCATTAGTAAAAACTTTGGTGGTGGGTGGTACTGACTAGCTGCTTTCGCTCTAGTCTAACAATGCTAAATTATGGATGGTTAGCGCAGATAGTCTTTGTAGCTTTGCACAAAATTCCAAACAAACCAAACCATATTCATCACTATAAAAAGAAAATGTTTATTGTTATGTATCTGGTCGTTTGTTAATTTGTGGTATAAATTCTTTCCAAGGAACTTCAGCGATACAAGTCCTTTCTTAATTAAAACTAGTTTATTCTTTTTCGATACAACTTTGTAATACACAGAATTTCCACAGTCTCTTTCAACTTAACAACCTTTAGAACACACGTTATAAATCACAGTAATTCACACACTTTACTTATGGTGCCTACTGTTCACTTGACTCAGTTATCTCTATCTTCAATCTATCTGCATATCTATTTATCGCTGGCTTTATTTACCAGGCTTATATACTTAAAAAGAGGGCGTCTACCAAACATTCGCGAGGTTCCTCGATAAGTCATGATCCTTCTAGAAACTCCAGCACGCATGCTCCCAGTATCGCGTGACTTCTGCTGTCGTAACACTGCCCCTTCCTTAGTATTGTTTGTCCCAAACAATAGCTACTTACATTAAATCAATAGATAATTAACAATGACTTCATTGAATGTACAGAATTTACAAACACAAAATTAAAATTCAACAAAGTCTCTTAATTTTACAGGACGTATCTTCTTCCATACTGGTCTCTATATCATTGGCTTCTGCTTCACGTGGGGTTCATCTGCTCCATCAGGAAATGTCCCATTATTGGTAACAGTCACATCAGTGGTAGTAACTTCATTAACAGCTTCACTGTTTCCCTTCTCAAAACCGGGTAGAGTTTCTTCCTCGACAGTGGCTTTTTCAGGTGACACATCTTTAGCAGCGTCATTTGTTCCATTGTTCACTTCATTCCCACTGAAATGTCCTGGACCGTGATAATGCCAAAGCCTGTTGGCATGCACCACTTTTGGCTTACCTCGCCGACCACATTTTATTCGAAAAGTCACGTCTAAGAGACGATCCACTATGTCATATAGACCTTTCCATGGAGAAGACAACTTAGGAGACTTCCCTTTGGTCTTCCTGGGATTATACAACCACACCTTGTCTCCTGGTACAAAGCTGACTTAGTAGATCTCTTATCGTAACATAGCTTCATGGAATACAGCAGACGTTTTCAAGTTTGAACGCACTTGATGGTGAATATTATCCATCCTTTCTGATAAAACTTTCACGAATT
>NW_013666132.1:443189-456223 GCF_000517525.1 Limulus polyphemus
CAAACCGGTAACGTTCCAGAAACAAACATCAGTCTTGCGTGGAGTGTACTCCAGGTGGTCCTTCATGCCTCTGTCTTGTTCTAAGTAGGTCATACAACTGTGGAGGGAGTAAGACATCCCAGTCATCTTGGCAGCTATTATAAAACTTTGCCAATTTCAATTGATCACAAAAGTTGTTAATATCAAGATAGAAAAAAGACTCTGAGTTATTTTTTCTTCAAATGTAAACTTGATTGTTTGTTGAATTTCCCACAAAGCTACTCGAAGGCTATCTGCTCTAGCCGTCCCTAATTTTGAAGTGATAGATTAGAGGGAAGACAGCTAGTCAACACCACCCATCACCAACTCTTGGGTTATTCTATACCAACGAAGTGTGGAATTGACCGTCATATTATAACGTATCCATGGGTGACAGAGCGAGCACGTTTGGTAACGGGATTCGAGCCCAGATCTGCAGATTACGAGTTCAGATTCACATGTTCCTTTTTTTAAATATAAAAGTTATCATCATTACAACTATCGTATCTAATAGGCTTAAAACTTGACCATTGTTTTTTATGACAAAATTAAAAAAAAGGAGTGCTTAACTTGGTAACAGTTTTGAACCCATAGCAACACCATCTATTTGATCATACAAACTCCTATCAAAGACAAAACGAAATTTCTTAGTAGCAAAATTCAATAACTCAATAAATCAGGTCTTCTTTTTAACTTTTGTGCGATTACGTCATCTTCAAAGACCAAATGAGAGGAAAATTAATGTACAGGAACTCAATACTAAAACTCGCGCAACAGATTTGTTCATCAAATTGTAAACCTTCTAGTTATTTTGATATTTCAAAATTATTTCTTACTGTATAATTAATCTTTTCAAATGCATTAAGAAAAAAAAAAGAGTTAACAACTTCTGGCTATGGGTACTTGTGATAGAAAATGTTATACCTAATAGGACTATTGTTTTTATGGATTTTTGGTAAACCAAATAAAACCACACACTAAGAACCTACTGGTATAATATCTTTGAATGGTTTATCACTGATAGCCTTTTCTTTCTTTACGTTTCAAATCACTCAATTCATTTATATGGTTTAATCTAATTTGTCTTAGGTCTTTATTTATTGTTTCTGTATAAGATTTACAGTGTGCAAAATCCAACCACGATATTAGAATTTGCAATTCTCTCATTTAGTTTTTCTCCACGTTTTTATTCTGTCTTTACATACACACATGTGTAATCTTTTTTGTTGATAGAAAACTTCGACAATGGTGTATAATAATATCTAGAACTATTTACATTTTTTCTGTGAGTCTTTCTTTAATTTTAACAGGTGGAACAGGAATAAATTATCAAGTAATGGAGCTAATCTAGATCCCATAGCAACACCACCAACGTGCAACAAGGTGGAGTTTATCGGTCACAATGTAGGAAGGGTTAGCAACCTAAAAAACTGCATAGATCATAGCAGTCAAAAATTGGCCCATCCCATGATCAAGTGAGAAGTCCACTATTTTTTAGATTTAAGATTGTATCACTGATGATTCGCGGCCAGTTTCTCCAGTATCAGTGTACCATTATTTGCTGAAATGCGTTTTAGGTAAACTAAGAACTGTGATTGTGTATTTCAATCCCTAAAATGTGCTTTAGTAGGAGCTGTTAGCATACCAATAACAATATTGTCCATTTCTGTTAAATACTGATGTAAACAATTGTAGAATTGCAGTTGTATTCTAACAGGTGGAAGACAGAGTAGAATGTGTAATTGCATATACTAGTCATAACTTTATGACTCATGAATACAGATACTGCTTGACAAAGAAATAACTGCTTGCAGTTGTAGTATTTGTAAAACATTATCAACACTACTTTTATGGTACAAAGTTTATCATTCGTATGAACCATGCATCACTCAAATGGCTTATTTTAACTTTAAAAATACAAAAGGGATGATTGTACATTGGATGACGATATTACAAAAGTGCAACTTAATCGTTTAGCATCACTCAGACCCACATCACGGAAATGTTGATAGATTGTCTCACCAAATACTGAGAGCTTGTCCATTCATTGTGTGGGAGTGAAAGGCATTGTCCTGATGACACTCCAGGAATAATAGACCTGAATCTAATATGAGTGTTACTTGCCACGCAACAAGATGAAGCATGACACCACAGGTTAAGAAATGTGATGTGGATGCAAGTAAACTCTGGTACTTATATGAGTGCAGGAAGATGTGTTGTGCCATTGTTATAATTGATAAAATGCTGACAATTATGACATCTAGTCAGGGCTGTCTTGAAGAAGACCTAAAGCAGAATTATATACATATATGTGATGTGGAGGGGTAACATGTAAATGTTTGCCCATTATCTAAGAATCATTTTTGATAGGTTCTTTTTATTGGTACTGTTGATTGTCAAAGTGATAGGAAGCACTTGTACTTTGTGTAAATCTGTGTTTCTTTATTTGTGCCTCAACTGTCGTGACTCATTGAGAACTACACACCAAAGCTCAAAATCCAAGAATCTCCAGTTATTAATGGGCCTAACGCCTCTACTTCGTAGGTAATCTGCAAGATACTACAGCCCTGTGGTAGAGCTCGGGACTTCCAAGCTGGTGGGTCCACTTTGAATCCATGCAATACCACAAAACATTTTTGTGGGTGTATTATAAGATTCACAGTCAATCCCTTAACGTCCATGGTGCTGCTGATTAGTTGCCCACCTCCCGGTAGATGGTTCAACATTAGGGACGTTTATGACATTAGTATCTTTACCCTTAAAATTCGGGGTATGATCTGCTTCCCTTATATCACAGCTACCTGGTTTGGTGTAAATAACCCTTCCTCATACTCTTGGCTGCTGCCTACCTAAGCCTTCCTTAGTGTCGAGGATACGGTGGAGTGGGCTGATGCAGGAACATGTACACTTGGATGAGTGTTAGATCCCTGCCCGTATATCATAGAATGTAGAAGTGCTGATGGTACCTCATCAATTAGTTCTGAAGGAAATAAAGAGACTGGACACAAGGTATAAAAAATTAGACCAATCTTTATTAAAATCAAACACACAACACACAGTATGCATTTGGACATTGAATGTTCACCTTCTACTAGCTTTGAATTGATTAATATATTTTTTCTTCTCTCAAGATGTCTTGTTTCACCCAACTTACTTGAGATCCCATATAGTACTATTGATTAATGGGAAACATTGGACTTATTCAGGTTGAATGGTACTATATTACGTTTTCCGAAAAATTAATCGATTAATAGTATAACACATTTAGTAATAACTATCGATTTGTACAGAGTGTTTGTTTGTTTTTTAATTTCGCGCAAAACTACACAAGGCGTCCCTAATTTAGCAGTGTAAGACTAGAGGGAAAGCAGCTAGTCATCACCTCCCACCGCCAACTCTTGGGCTACTCTTTTACCAACGAATAGTGGGATTTACCGTCACATTATAACGGTCCACGGGTGAAAGGGCGAGCATGTTTGGTGGGACGGGGATTCGAATCCGCAGCTTGCAAGTCGAGTGCCCTAACCACCTGGACGTGCCAGGCCGATGTACAGAGTGAGGCTAAATATTCAGATTAATTATATAATCTTTAATAAATAATATTAATCAATCGAAAGAAACTGTAAAGATTATTACAAACAGTATAATTCATAATAGATTCTCGTGTGCAATATCTAAATAGAACAATGATATAAACATTTCTTTATATACAACTTTTATTGCTTGAGACTTTTTCTATCATATTCAATGATTAAGTAGTGAAAGCTTACACAGAAATTAAATCTTGTTCTATTCTGGTGCTTGGCTAATAACTCACTAAATGAATGATAACTAACTTACCAATTAACCAAGTTTTATTATAAGCTCATCCTAGTGTATGATGCCTAGAAGTTAAGCTGTGAATGATTGCCATCCTGTCCAAGAATATTGAGCCACCATTATCGTCTGCTTGCGCCACTTGAAACCAGAGTTCGAAAGCACCGGCTCTATGTGCCTTGCAATGGCACAACGATATTGATGAAATACCTAACCGTATTAGGAGATCATCATCACACATTCATTACAGTACAAACTACATCATATAAGGCCCAGAAATGAATTAATCCTCTAACATAGGGTAGGGTCCAAGGTTGGTCATTTTGAATGACCTTGTAATCGAGAAACTATGCACACTATAACTTTTAATGTAGTAAGTGTGCCTTCACTAAATTTTATAGAATTTTGTATACACTACAAATCTGTTGTACACAAAACATAAGATTTTTTTATTTTTACTTAAGTATTTTACTAAAGTTTTGTCTGTGAATTTACGAAGCTTCTACTGGGTCAGTTCGAGTGCAAGATAATTTTCATACTTCACAATGAATCTTGTTGTACACGTGCTCTGGTGTAACATTTCTAGCTGTTGTCTTTAAATCACGGAACAGATTGTTTCCAACCTTTCACTTGATTCTTTGTACTTATGTTATGTACTGTATCTTTCAGGATCATAGTTACATCATATTGTTTACTATCTCATAATATTTAGAATGCTATAGAATTCCTGCAGTAAATCAGACCATATGAATGTTTATCTATTCTAGGTCGTACTTTATTTCTTACTACATTTCTTTCTGGTGTTCTGTCGACTAAGTGAAACGTGATTGTAATGTGAACAATTTACATTTGTCCCTGCTGTAATTTTGATATTATACCTATTTAAATTTCTTGTCAGGAACCATATAGTGGTTCATAATACGGATCGCAAGGAATTGCATAAAAACCTAATAAAACGTTCGGGCAAAAAGCACCTTAAACAGTAAAGATTCAATTTAAACAACACTTTAAAACCTTTACTATTGATTGCTAAGGCTGTACACATATACAAATGCACAAAAACACACATGTTAGACTTACAAGGAAAAGAAAATCCGCTCAGAATTCTTCTTCTTCTTATTATTCTCTTGCCAGCCTACAACAAAAACGTCTTGGTATATTGCATCCAAACCTTTTGTAGAATACTAAAAAGGTAATTCGGAAGTCATAGAGGTATTGAAGAATTGATTTGTTTCTTCTATATTTTACATAAGTTAAAAAACATCCCAATTCTAGTGTAAACGATGTTATCATTACCCATTGAAACAATTCTTACAAATATCTGTTGTCCCTTTGAAAAGCACAGGGTGAAACAGAAATTACCAGCCAATAGTAGTTGAACATTAGGTGACTATAACATGTAGATACTCAATGCTTTGTGTACTGTACAATCAGTGTCTTTAGGAAGCCAACTCCTGTATTGTATATGAAGTGAAGGAGCAAACAATAATCAGTGCACATAATACTAAGTTTTATTACATACATAAATAATTACGTTAAAAAACACGAAGGTTTATTTAACGCGATGTTTTAGATGTATATGTTTTATTTTAAAATGCTGCTTTTCTACTGGTAACATTTTATACTTAGTGGGGTGTGTGTCTTAGTCTAGGCATATATTTGCCCATTAGTTACACATAAACTATAAATGCTCACTGTATTCTCAAACGAATCTCCATGACAATCTCCTGCTTAGCTTAACATTTTACATCTCAAACTAATGCGTTCAAACAGCCAATAACTACAGTAAATTATCATGAACTGTATCAGCTAGCTACTAGCTATGTTTATTATCATTACAATGTATAAAATTAGCTACCATATCAAGTAATCATTTGTGCACAGTTGAGCATAAAAAAAAGCCAGCAAATAAGACGAATAAGAAGAAATGGTAACTTAAAAACCTGCAAATAAGGATCGCAGGTTTGCAGGTTTTGAAATTCTCAATATCTTGTTAATCTATAAATTAAATATTCAGCATATAATAATTGTTCCTAACCCTGTTACTTATTAAAATTTAATAATTCTTCATTGCTTTGACTATATTCTAAATACAACTACTTCATAAGTAAGCAACCATTATTATTTTATTTAATTTTGCATATCTTTTCCTTGAACTAGTAGAACCTGCTTGAAATGGACTCTGTTTGGTACAATGGTTACTACCTGGTGATTCTCAGAGTTAATTTTGTTTTCAATTTCAGAGTTTTGAGGTATTGTACTAGTCAGCAAACATTTGTCAGGTTTTTATATACGGATGGGCAGGATTATTTACAGTAGGTATCTGTGACTTGTTGGCGAAAATGTAAACAATAAGCAAACAGCACACATTCCACTTGTTTTAAAATATTATATTAAAACAAGTCATATGTAAATACGAATGTTTGTTACACAGTTAATCCCCTCAATTGTATCCAGAGCTTTAAATAATCGTCTCTTTTCGTGAAAGTCTATACAGTCTACACAATTGACAAGACGAATTATTCTCCTCTGACGTGTTGTTACAATACAATCGGTGATAATTTCACTTATGTTACACTGTTGGTTACCACAGTTGTATCTAGAGCTTTAAATAGTTGTCTCTTTTCGTCAAAAATCCACACATGTTTTTCAATTACTTTAGAACACAATTAACAAGACAAATTATTCTTCTTTACTCTGTTGTTACAATACAATCTGTCATAATTTCACTTTAAAACAGAAACAGTCACTATACACTATTTACAGCTAAACCCACAAACACACAATCTAGCTCTAGCTATCTATCTAACTAACTGTATATCTTACTTGAACTACATTTTATACACGTATTCATAGACCTAGAACGTTCTACACATTACGCGGTAATATGATGCAATAACACTCAATTGGAACAACGAGAAAAACTTAGAAGATTCTAGAAACATGACGCAATAATACAACAAGAGTCATTTCACTACAACTGAACTACACAACGTATGATTAGTACACTTCTAAAAATATATAAATTTAACAATCGTGCTATACTTAAATGGAAAGGTTGTATATATCCAACCACGTTATAATCTTACTTACGCTTGTTTCAAGAATAATATAATAAAGTTTTGTATCTTTAAACGATTCTTTGAGTTGGCAGTAACTATTTTAAAAAATGGTCTCTTGATTTGATATAGTGTATATGATGGCTCACGGTATTGTTTCCTAGTGATACCCAGCTAGAAGATTTGTATTTTTTTTGCATCATTCCAACTTGTTTTGAAAATAGAATTATGCAGTTTTGTATTTTTAAAAAATCTAATAGGTCAAGCAGTAATGTTTGATAAGAATTGTAAATGTTATATAAAGTTACAAGGTTTTGTACTAGTAATCAAACCATATACTTACTTACGTTTGTTTGTTTCCCTAATACTTCATTGGATTCCCAGTCACTGTTTAACATAGAGCAGGCGGGCCGTAGATGATAAATTACTATGCATTTTTGGTATTTTCATGATGAGCTAGTTAGAATGAGTTGTTTTGTGACTCAACAATAAATTTCGGAAAACATGTAACAGAAAGCTAGACGATGAATTTACTTTGTAAATACACAGTATTAAAAATCATATGTATAGGATTTAAGCCAGATAAACTTTGTTTATATTAATAAAATCGTATAATTTTAAAAATGTCATATGGATTTTCTTCTTCTTCCAATTGGCAGCAGATTTGTCTATCACCTCTGCTTTACCTCAACCACACCCGTGAATTAAACTTACAGATGATTTTTCTATTCTTTGGAGAAACAGTCAGATTTGAGTCAGTCTGACATGAGCGTTGAGATTCGTGATGGTTCAAACTTGGAAAGGAAAGAAATAGACATTTCCTTTCTTGGACTTTTATTTCTGTAATGACTAATTATCCACTTTTATGGAATATTAAAACATTGTTATATTTAAAATATACACATATATTATCTTTTCTGTCGAGACATCTTTATGGTGTATAAACGGAGAAAATTAAGGCATTAACATCTAGAACGAAAGACAATTTATGGTGTTTAAGCTCAACTTAACCTCTAGGATGATATATTTCTCGAAATGGTTCCTCAAAAACGAAAGTGTTGCAAACAGAACAAATTTCGTAAAATTATCGAATCGAAATTTCTCTAAGCGTCGCATAAAAAGTTTTTTAATTCATCATCGTTTAATTTTATATATTATAGTAAGGTATATTTGTAATGTTTTAATTAATTTAGATGTTTACTAGAGAAAGCTAATGATAATGATGAAGTACCCATCTTGAAATTTTGTGGGATATGTGTAAAAAAAAGAGTATATTATAAATATGAAAAACAGTGAAGTAATGAGCAATTAATGAATTATTAAGTATTCAATCAATGATTTAATTCAGTGTCAGAACTGAGAGTAATTTATTCTATTATGTTACTCAATTACTCGATTTATCAATGAGGAAATTCTGTAAGTGAGTTTATTTATGAACTAGACATACGATTAGTATCGGAATATTGGAATTGAAGAAGTGTACAAAGATTATAATGGGGAGATCAATGACTTAGAAAAATATCAATAACAAAATAAAAAAATTGGAAAATGAATTGGTGAACGCAAAGACCAGACCAGCCTTACATATATTTACATTCTTCCAAGAATTCAAATCTAAGACACTATTTGCTATAAAATAATGAATAGGAGAATCTATTTGGTCTACCCCTGTTATCACTACTGCTGTCCCATTTGTGAATGCAGGAACGTGCTGGACTATTCCAGCTATGAAACTACTAAATACAGTTCCATAACTTATCTGGCTAATTTAACAACATCGCTCAATCAAAACTATAATGGAAACTAATAAACTATAATGGAAAGGTACCATGTGAGGCATATCAGGCCCAATTCAAAGTTGTTCCTAGAGTGAATGGGTAGAATAGTAAACAACAAGCTATTCATCTTGCTACCTATTGACAGAAATCATCTTTAACAATTTCAACAACCTTCAAATTGAGAGCCATAATATTTATCAAACATTGATAGCTATCATGTCCACTAAGTTCAGAATGACATACCAGAAGGAAATATTCAGAGCAAAATTACAAAACAGGGTACAGAGAAAAGAAGAGACCTAAGCCAAAATTGAAGAAGATTTGGAAAGGCTTCCTCAATTATCTTACTCAGATGCTCCACGTGAATTGATGGATTCATTGGCATTTGACCAATTTATAGATGCTATAATGAATGAGGATGTTTGAATTTGGTATACGCTAAAGTAAAATTAGTGTACATCTCGTCACAAATTAACAACTAAAGGCACCATTTAGAAGTTACAGGATCAGCAAATCAAGTAGCATTCAAATATGAACTACATACATGACGATAATCTAGTCTAGAGGAACTAAAAGTATTAGTTAGACAACTAGTCGTACAGAATAAAGTAAATAAACCACAAAACAATAAGCGTTTCAAGTGTAACTTCAATAGACACATTGCCAGGAACCACAGAAAGAAAACCTGCAGGGAATAATAATTCCTCCCAAAGTATGTCAGCAGAAGGGAACTTTATAAATGTGGGAAAGAATGAGTCTCAAAGTCCAATAATATCAAAGGATCAGCAAAAACCTAACCAGACAATAGAAAACAAGAAGTAACTGGACTTGTGAGGCCGAGGTTCAACTGAGAATATTCTATCTGCTCTAAATTATATAAGAAGTTCTTTATTTAATGAAATCAGTCCATGCGTCCACAGGTTTATTGATGGGAATGTTTACAATATGTTGATCAACACAGATTATAGAGCTACAATGATTTGACTCAACTTGGTAATGTAGGTGGGAAATTGCCTCTCACAATGAAGAAAGAAAATTGATTGATGCAAACATCAAGTGGGCAACGTAAAGTTCCAGTACGAGTAAAGTTGGAAGTTACCCTTATTGTTGAAAGTTTCTCTACACCTGATGTTGGGGTAATTGACATTGAGGACATGAATTCGAGGTTAGGCTAGCATCAAATAGCTTCACAGTTTATGACTAGAAAATCCATATGCACTATATGATAATTACTACATCACAGGTTGAACTTCCATTATTAGAAATAAATTTATATCTAGTAACCGGGAATCAAATGCTTCAGCATGTTCTGAAGAATTAATAGTTAGACATAATCTCGTAGATTTGAAAATAAAGCCATCATCATTAGAGCCATGAACACAAAAAAACATAAAAATTCAAGTCTGGATTGGACATTGCAAGATGTGAAGCTGTACAAGTAGTACTTCAACATCGAAGAATATCAGAAGTAGTCACCTTTGAGACAGGGTATAGGGAGTCTGACGTCAAATCCTCACGTAAGGACAGCTTACCACCTGACTTCCAAGACCTGTATGACTGGAGCTGTGGAGGTCTTATAACTGATAAATGACATAGATTACATGGCTTGCTCACAGAATATCCAAATACCTTCTCCAGGGGACCTCACAACCTAGACAACACAAATAAAAGATCACATAAGTTTGATACTGGACATGCAGCCTCAAAACATCAGTTAGCTAGATGATTCTCACTAGCTAAAAAGGCTGAGACTTTCAAAGAGATATCAACCATGAAGGAAGAAGTAGTAATAGAACTGAGTAATAAACCATGGGCATTGCCTATTGTACTTGTGAAGAAGAAGGAATGATCTACAAGCTTTTGTGTACTCCTAGTGAAGTACGTCCCAAAGAAAGTTGCCTGCCCACTGTCATGCATTGATTATACTTTGGCTGTTCTGTTTGGATTAAATTGAATCTTAAGAGTGTATGTTGGCAAATTCAAGTCGATAAAACAAGTAGAGAGGACACAGCCTTTACTGCATGAAATGGATTGTGGTGAATTTGTGTTGACATTTGAACTGCTACATTTTAGTGACAAAAGGAGTGTACTCTCTCTCTGAACTGCCTTAGAATATTGTACTCATCTGTTAACTGGGTAACTTCAGAGAAAAATTTACTTGTGGAAAGTCAATTTACTGAAGAGCTCAAGGTTCCTGTCCAGACCATTTCTAGTAGATCACCAATATAAAGCTATCAGTAAAATTGTTCGACTACCTATACAAGGAGAACTCCCTCAGTGACAGAATGATAAGTTAAGACAATGAACAACGGGCCCCCCAGTGGCACAGTGGTATGTCTGCAGACTTACAACGCTAGAATCCGGGTTTCGATACCCGTGGTGGGCAGAGCACAGATAGCCCATTGTGTAGCTTTGTGCTTAATTACAAACAAACAAACGAAAATGAACAACGGGCTATCCCATCTGTATACCATAACTCTTTGAGAAGAAAACCACCTAAAAGACTTGGTGAATGAACAATTTAGTGTATTGTTTTGTTTGTGTATCAGGATTGTTCAAAAAACTTCACAATCTAGGAAGAGGAAGGGTTGCAAACAACATTATTAATATTTCGATATAGATGTTTTTTATGTTAGATATACACGACTGTTTCAGTTTCAGTTTAATACAAGCATTACGATTTATATTGTTTATATAGCGTGAGTGTCAGTCATGTTCAGTTATATTTAGAAGCGATATCACATGATAAGTTTCTTTACATAACTATTTACGAATCACACGTTGTGTAGTTCAATTGTTATGAACTAGCGATTGTTTACAATAGTGAGATTATTGCTTCATGTTGATTGAACTTTCTGAGTTTTTCATTGATTTGAGTGATTATTATTGCAACAGATTATCTAGTATTGCGTGGAATGTTCTAGACTGTATGGTTGTGAGTTTAGCGATAAAGAGTGTATAGTGGCGATTTTCATAGCGAAATAACCACAGACTGTAATGTAATAACAGAGTAGAAAAGAATAATTATTGTTAATTATGCTCTAAAGCAGTGGTCGGCAAACTATTTTGATCGCGGGTCAAATATTATTATTATTTTTTTAAATGTGCATTATGTTGGGTCAGTGATAGTCATATAACCTTAATACCGGTACATGTATGTTTATTTACATACAACAAACAAAATTAATTATTTAAAAAAAACAAGATGATTCAGTCACCAAATACATTTAACAACAAGAAATAAACAGTTATTGATTGATTTTGTAGCACATAATTTAATTATTTCCCTGGTACATTTTTTACACGTTGTTCAGTCTCAGCAATGCGAGTAGTGAGGTGGCGATGCACATGTCATCCAGTCTTCAACCTAATGAAAAAGAAAAGTAGCAACTTATCTAGCCTACACCTCTGTTCTGTTGCCACAAGTAAAACACTACCGTCACTTGTATATAGCCTGAAACAATTATTTACCTGTAAGTATAAATAATTTGCCACATACTCACCTCAAAACCTATAAAAACACAAAAATATATCACACACAGCACTTTCCGCCAGACAAGTAAGGAATTTCTCGGCTAATGACAGCACACTACACCTGAAGCATTAGGGTTAAAAGTTTTATCAAAAATAGTTCGACCAGCTTGAAGATTTTCCCCTAACATTGATCTTAAAATTCTCTGTAGCCGTAATTCTTTCCCCTCTTTCCTTTTCTTTGTTCTTCTCACATAGACGAGAAATTTGAATTGAGCAGTGATTGTGCCCTCATGGGTTGCAACGGTGAAGCAACATTTGACGGGTCAGCCAAATCATTTCGCGGGTCATAGGTTGCCGACCACTGTTCTAAAGTAATTGATTTGTTTGTTTGTAATAAAGCACAAAGCTACACAATGGGCTATCTGTGCTCTGCCCACCACGTGTATTGAAACCTGGATTCTAGCGTTGTAAGTCCGTAGACATACCGCTGTGCCACTGGGCGGGGGGGGGGGGGTAGTATTTGAATCAACCTGTGAGGACTTTGATGAAAAAGAAACAATTATCTAAAGCTCTGGATGCAACAGTATAACGAACATTTGTATTGTTAAGTCTCCGTTCGTTAATTAATTTTCCGTAAATTCTTTCCGACTAAACTTTAGCGACACAAGTCCTTTCTTAAATAAAACTGGTTTATTCTTTCCGAATACAACTTTACGATACACTTAATTTCAACAGTCGCTCTATAACAAACGCTATAACTCACGTTTCACGTGGCCAACAATATTCTGTCCGCATACATTCAATTACTCATTACACTGTTGTCCCGTCACGTTGTGAACGTCTTATACATACAAGACTAACACATGTCTAGTAAATGCAAGGGCATTCA
>NW_013666132.1:457197-468926 GCF_000517525.1 Limulus polyphemus
CAGTGTTCTATAGTTGTGTCTGTCGGCTGCTGTCAACTGTCCAAGTATTTCCAGTGGTTGTCCTTTCAAGCTCGTTGCCAGATATACAGCTTTCTGCTCCTCTTTCTGCATGACGCAATGTATAGAGATGCCATTAACATGCCCCCCAGTGGCACAGCGGTATGTCTGCGGCCTTACAACGCTATAGTTCGGGTTTCGATACCAGTGGTGGGCAGATCACAGATAGCCTATTGTGTAGCTTTGTGCTTAATTATAAACAAACAAAAAGCCATTAACATTATGATCTATAAATTTATTGTAGTATGTAGAAAACGAGTAAGATATAAAAATAAGAAACTGCGAAGCAGTTAGCTAATGATTCAGTTAGTTCAGAAAATGACTGTTAGTGAAATATGTTAATTTGTTATCGTTATCTGGACTGGAGTTTGCATTATTTTTAGCAAATAATACAAAAGATCCAGCCAAACACGCTATAATAAAACGAAATTTTACTATTTATGTGTATTATTAAATTATTCCATATATATATTTACTCACAGCTATTGTGTTTCCCCTTTCCTCTTCTCCGTTCGGTTCAGTTATTCATGCACATCCTCGTTTTAGAGTTTACTAGCAGCTTTTGAGTGATCGTTAAAGAATACGAGCAACGTGATTTGATAGTAATACAGACTCTACTAGTTAAATAGGTTAGTCGGCTAGAGTAGTATTATTAAATGTTGTAAATTTATATTTGCAGTATTTTGTAATTTATTAATTTTATATTTGAATAGCAATTCTTGCAATATTTTGTGAATGAAATTATTTGTTAACGTTTTAAACTAGCAGTTAGTACACGTGCAAGTACGGATATCGGATTTAGGGGTGAAATAATAATAATTGAACTTCAACATCAAATATGTGAAGTATTCAAAATTATTAATCATGAATTTGTGAGACTGATACATTACTTTCATGCTGAAATTTGAATTCTAAAGGCTGTAAGTTGTAACACAAGAGGTAATAAATTTAAGATTTGATAGGTCAGACATGTTGCATTACACCTTACATTTACAATTTACACCCAGTAACTGAGTAAGAGACGATTTGATTTTTCTGTCCCTAAACACATCCGCGAGAAAAGGTAAACATTTGAATCCATATTTTATTTTTTAGGACATTAATTACATCAGTTTTACATTTGAGTCAATAATTTTTAGAAATTGGGTAGAATTTTTTAATCAGGAAAATAATAATAAAAATGAATAAATACTTTGGTTGAAATTGGATTTTATTTATAAAAAATACTCAAACACAAAGTACAGCTTGACTACTCTCTCAGTCAGAAAAAATTACAAGTTGGGTACAAGAAAGTCTACTGGTCTGGTTTTTCCAACAGTTTTCACTCTCTTTAGTTAAAGAAAAAACATTCTTAAATATCAACCATTTCAGATGATTCTTAGTCTGAAAATAAAAGTTACAAGTAGCTTACAAAAAATATAGTGGTCTTTTTTTGCCAACAGTTTGCATTGTCTTAAAAAATATTCTCATTTTTAAATATCAACCAAGTATTTTCAGATGGACACTCTCTCAGTCCAAAGAAAAGTTAAGTTCAACTAATTTTAAACTTTCAGAGAAAAAAAAATTGTCACCACTTTGTGTTGCCTTTTGATTGGTTGATAAGTGAAGCATAGAAAAAAGTTAACTACATTGATTTGGTTACAGATGTCTACTGACATGCTTCATCATTTGCTGTTTTAAGTGTATTTTCAGACATTGTACTGTGGTCTGGTTTTTGAATATAGTGCAGCTTACTGAAGGAACACTTGACTTCTACACTTCCAGCTAGAATGCAGAATAGAATTAATGCTTCTGGCAACTGCAGAAGCAACCATGTTTCTGTAGTATGCACCATCAAGATAAGGTTGAGGAAACTTAAGAAGTCAAAAGTTACAAAGACGCTTGATTATACAATTTTAATGGAAAAAGATATGATTAAAGAAAAGTATATAGTTGCAGTTAAAAACTATTTTCAAGAACTTAAAGGAAATATGTTAAAATGGGAAATTTTTAAAGAAGCACTAGTTGAAACAGCCAAGGTGGTTATTCTTTTAAAATTATGGCAAAAGAAACAGAAATGGATGACGGAGGAAATACTTGAACTAATTAAAGATGGGAGGAAGATGAAAACCTGTAGTATAGAAGCGTATAAGAAAGTGAACAAGATAATTTGATCAATCCCTCTGCCTGACATGCATGTTCATTAAAGTTGACTACATTATTGTCGAACTTCTTAAATTTTCAGCCTTTTGCCTTAGAGAAATATGATGTACACTATGAAGGTGCTCATGTATCCTGTTATATGATTTCTTTTATCTGTCAACTGATATTTTTAAAGCACAGTTTTTTGCATACAACAGCTGCTTCTTCAGGCCCAGTACCACTGTTTCCACAAAAAACCTTGAAATCAGGATACTCTTTTGCCCAGTCAGCATGTACTTTGCATTTTCTGCTCATCATTGAAAAATTGTACTTATTATTATTATTATTGAGGAAATTATTATTCAGAAGTTAATATTTTTGTTAATGTTAACTGACTTTACCTACTGAACTACTACCTCGAACCAATGTCTACATTTTTTTCTTTCCTTTTTATAGTCTCTGAAATGTATTTGTGCTTTTTCTCAATCTCTTGCTGTTGTTTCATTTCTCCCAGGCTCTCCAATGTCACTTTGCTTTTCTCTGTTTCCTACTTTTCTCTCATTTTACTGTTCCAGTCAAATACTTTTTATTTTGTAGCAGAGTTACAGGAACTAACTGCATTACAGAACATAAGAAATACTGGAAATTATCTTTTTCACTTCATGCAAAGAGAAAAGCTTGGCTGTGGCATATGTACTTTAAACGTGTAACTGGGAAGAGAAACCCAAAATGTAAAGCAATATTGCTTTAATGCTTGTAAAATTAATTTAAGAATCTACATTTTTCCAACAGGCAAGTAAATTTACCTTTGTCGATTCTAGCTATTTACTGTTGCATTTGAATCACAGAAAACTGCAAATGCATTTATTCACATAGTCTTTTGCTTATTTGGGGAGCTAAAAGGTTTAACCTTAATTTAGAACAAAATCCTTGAGGAGGGGGGCAAAGTTGGGTTAAATCTGGTAAAACCAACAATCAGAAACCACATTATAGGTTATTCAATAGGGATAGAATAGGGGAAGAATTATTTATATATAAATATGAGCTATGTCCTGTTGAAGTTAAATACATCATAGATAGTGACAAGGAGATTGGAATTTATTATATACCTTCAGATGAAACTGATAAAATTATAAACTCTACTGTGAGGTTAAGATTTAGCTATTAATGTGGTCATGATTATAGGGAGACATTTTGGATGGTTTTCTTCAACTGGTCATGTAATCTACTAGAAACAATGCTATTTTACATTTATTAACTTCCAATACAGAAATGGTTGGGAGAGTGGAGATTCAAACAGTAGGTTGGAGAACCATTTTAGTGAAGGTGTGGTAAATAATAAATGCTGTTGAGAGTTGAGCCAATGGAAATTGGATGGCAGGTAAGTATCAATAGGTTTCAACCTGTCAATACGATAACCCTTTCTAACATGGAATCATTCTGGTAGCTCTTTTCTGGATGCTCTCTAGCAACTTGAAATTCTTTCTTAACCCTCCTTATGATGATGATCTACTTACATGAAAGTGAAAGTTCTTTACAAAAATGAAACTAGTGGATGAAATTGTATGAAATTTGACACGAATGTTTCCAAAACTATGTAGTTTCAGATAAATAAAATATTTAATATTGATTTCTTCTACTATTTCTAATAAAACATTTGTTATTTAATGTAGTTATTTGCATTTGGACTCGGCAAGGTGATTTTCATTTTGAGTATAAAAATACTATTTATTATCTTACAGTTTTCACATTTCATTTGTATAATTTACAGAACCTCCTAAATGAATATCAAAAGATTTTTAAGGTAAATGTTTGTAGTTTATTTTCTATTTTCTCTACTATATCACTAACTCTAGTTATTATCATCAATGTTTAATATTAAGAAATGGAAATATGGACATACCTTTTAGCTTTTCATAGAGATCTTTTGAAACTAGTTTTTTTTAATATTTGTAATTTCACATCTCTAATTTTCCACTTATGGTTCATTTTTAACTTTCCAATTCTTTGTCTTTTATTATTTATGCTGATATGTTAACTAGCCCTTTGCTGGGCTCTGTTATTATTATTGGGTGACTCCTGTGCACAGACTGGTTCACTAATGCTCACACATGTGAATACATCTGTTTAGTGTACTTTGACTATCTGAACTAATTCTATATTAGCTACTCACAATTTCTTTCGTATGAGCTCTTGAACGTTGAGAATTGTAACCTCGAGTGGATCACATGACAGCAAAAAACTGCAGTTTTAATTGCTGTTTTTGATGTTTCTTTTCAAAATAAAGGAATATAACTGAGATAATATAAAACTTTAAATTATTACATATTTGATAATTATAATTTCATTAAAATGCATTTATAGTAAAGTGGTTCAAATAAATTTTGAATATAACTCAGTAACATGCACTGGAGGAGGTTAACAGAGTTTAAAAATGGTGTTGTTGCTATAGTGTTAAGTAAGATTAATACAACTGTACACAATATTCCAAAAGAGCCCTAACCAGCACCTTATAGCATCAGTCAGTGACCTTAAAAAAGTTAGTTTGAAAACTTTTAAGTTATCTCAACTGTAAAAAATCATTAGTTCAGCCAATAATTTAATGTTAAATATCTTGACCAATCGCGTCATAATATGGCCTTTTCCAATAAAAAGTTAATTAGACAGGATGTTATATGTGTGCTGCACTGTATAGTAATAATAGTGAATGCTTCTAGATTTTAGGCTATAATATGTAATATTACTATATGCTCAATCTATTGATACTGTGAGAGGGCATTCTACACAACTTGAATAGTCGATGAAATTGTTGAATAGTAAATATCAAGATACAGAAATTGTTAGACCTTGGGATACTGTAGGTATGTCATGATGTAACTGCTAACCTAACTTTACAAGTAGAGCAGAGTATGGTTAAGTAATTAATAATTGTGATTTGTTATGTACAATAACTGACTTCAAATACACCTTTCATTAAACATGCCGAAAAAGGAATGAGTTACAAGGGAGAATGCCATGAAAATGTTTTCTGTGGTGGCCAAGTACCAGAAATTGGAACTTTTTTGGATTGGTAAATATGTAAATTACGTCCTGACTTTTAGTCATGGCATAATGGCTCATAGAATGGCTCTGAGTTTTTTCCAAGTACAGACTTTTAGCTCATAGCTTCATTATCTCTTGACTGATTTGAGGTCTAATTACAGTTGAAGCCTCAGGAGGTCAAACCCTTTCGATTGATGCATTTGACCACACCCAAGGTCTTGGAGATTAATTTACTGTAATCTTGCCAAAAAGAATTTCTATTTGAGGGTAGGCTGTTAGAGATTCTGATGAGTAATAAAATTGAATCAGGTATACACATGCCCCTTGCTTGGTATTGCTGGCACACAAAAACATAGCTAATAAAAAAGAAAAAATGGTCTTGTACATTAATTTACGCTAATCCTGCCTCAAAGGATTTAAAATGCCGTGGCTATTGAGAATTACCTCTTGTATAGAAAATGAAGTGGAAATAGGATATGTCAATATTTTGGCTCAATAAATTTTTTGTGCAAACCCACCAAAGGCTTAGGCCTACTACATTAGCTAAATAGGGTTAATGTTACTGAACTACAAGTAGTAAGTTGCACAATGCAATGCATGATGATAAATGATCTATAGGTTATGACCATGTGCTATACTGTAGTGTAGGCCTAATTTACTGTTTGTTGGAACTAGCCTACATTAGAAATTATGCAAAAAAATACTAGGAATAGTATTGTTTGAAAAGAGAATTTTGACCTTATTTCATGGCAGTGCATCTTTCTATCTTCCTGCCAAGATTTTCAAAGAGCTGCTGTTTGGAGACCGTGGTTTTTTTTCAATTTTGGTCAAGTAGTCAGTCATGTTGAGGTTGAATTTTGTTGGTAGAAATTAGATCTTTAAACTTCTTTTCCTTTTTCTGATTGTTTTCAGAGTTAAACAAAGTAATAAATGGATAGAAGTGCATAAAAGTTATATACAATTCTTAGGTCAAAGATCATTTGTGGTCAGAAGCTAGAAATCTTATAAAGCACTTGTTTTCTTTATGTATATGTCTGATCTTTATCAAAGTTGGATAAATTAGTAAGTGGATAGAGATACATGAAAGTTTATATGATTTTCAGGTCACGTCATTTGGGGTCAGGAGGGGGCAAAACTAAGAATGTTATTAAGGTCATAGGGCATTTTAGATCAGCATGATACTTTTTTTTTAATCTTAAAGCTGATGTATTGTTACTTTATAAGTGTTATTGGTTAAAGTCAATACTTATCTACCTGATAAACATAATCTGGAAGTATAGGTCAGCTTTCCAAGCCACAGTGAAAAAAATTATTACTATGTTTACTAAACTAATTGGGAAACTCTTATATATTTTGTTGATTTTAATGTGTACTATGGCCTTAGTGCCCTTCAGTGCATTTTTTTTTGGCCTTAGTGCCCTTGAAAATGAGAGAAAATCCAAGACTAAATGGCCTTGCCCTAAAAATGATGAATTTCCTGACCTGCTGATCTTGGTCTCGATGCTTTTCTTTCAGGTGTTTGCCTCTTTTCCTCTCTCCATTAACTAACTCTTGCACTCTTTTTCACTGCACCAAATTTATGTGGTGTTCCTGCTTCCTTGGAATTTTGGGGTAGGTCTGCTTGCCAACAGTTTTCCTTTTATTGAATTCCCTAATTTCCTGATTCCCTAGGCCATGGATACTTAGTTGGTTTAGGTTACTGACCTTGGAAGTCCTAGGGGACTGCTCCGTCTCCATGAATATATTGAGTATTTTTTTTGAATAGTCTGTGTGAAAAGTAAGTTTTGTGTTAAAATTAAAAATACTTCATCTGAAAATTTTCAAATTTCATTTGTGTAACATCTAAAACCTCCTAAATAAATATTAAACGTTTTTTAACAGTAAAACATATTTTATCTGTTATATTTTCTACTCTTATTCAGCATGGACTTGGTTGATTTGGCCGACCTTTTAACCACCGTAAAGAGTACAAAATAAATCTATATTACCTTTTTCTTTCTTTATATACTTAAATAATGCATCTAAGAACACAGAATAATAACACAAAGCAAACCACATCCTGTAAGTATTAGAATTTAACTGAGTTTGAAACTAAGACAAGAGGAACTTCAATTAATTCCCTGTGATCACAAGATAAACTTTCAAACTGAAGATGAAATTGATAAAACTCTGTACAGAAAACAATGTAGCATTATACATCATTTGATAGATTAAAACTTTTTCTTTATATTGATTATAAATTATGTAGTATAAAATATCAGAAAGGATTATCGGCAATTTGTGAAAGAAAGGATGTGACGGGTGGGTGTGGCAAGCAGGTCTGATTATCTAGCTTATGACTCTGTCAACAGATAAAGTTGAAGACTATAAATATTAGCCTATGTCATAGTAATATCTATATTATAATGAGTAACTTAATTCAATTTTGTATGTCAGTGAGGGGTGTTAAATAAATTCAAGAAGGAGAAGACCTAGAGAAAAAATGTCACGTTTCTCATACTAGGGGAGATTGACGACTTTTTAAGATATTTCCTTATAAGATTAAAAACTTAGAATTTATATTAAAAGTTAATTATATTTTGATCTCAACTTTGTTTGTATACATTGATAAAAAGTAAGTAGTTTAATTATATTTTGAATGTAACTGTAAAAGGCTGTAACATGTGCTCTTTGTCCCACCTGTTGCAAGAGTAACACTGGTTGGTTTATCAGCTCTTCTCTTGGGCATACTGTTTTTTAGATGAGTCTGACCACTTTTAACATCTCCTCCTATCAGATTTGGTATATCACAGCCTCTCTTTCCTCCTTTTGGTTCTGATATGTGGAGGAGATCAGTTATGTGGATTTCACCTAACACATTAATCTCTCTTTACTTACATCACCAAGTAGTTTCATGTTACTCTAGTTATTGTCTCCCCTTAGTCACCATTTTCCAGTTTACTCAGGGGCTCTAGTGTGATGCATTTTTCCAGCTCCATCACTGAGCTTGTATGGTATCCATGTCCCTGGTAGATTTCATGATATGATGTGTAGAGTTCATTTTGTAAGCATCCTTTAGAAAATAGAGGCAAATCACAACAGAATGGGGGAGGGGACTCAAATCAAATGCCCACATCACATGTTGATCTAAACACTAGGTTAATTATGTTTGGTGTCATCAAATCCCACCGAATGACTGGTGTTGTGTCATGGAGCATTTATCCAAAATCTGCGTTAAGTGGAAAAAGTTCAGAAGGTGTTAAACCAATTTGCACCTGATCAGTTCCCACTGTTGAGATGGGGTTTTCTGCAGTACAGCTTCAGTGGTATACACACATCTATATAATTGACCTGGCTGTTTCTGCACCTTTTACACAATCAAGAAAAAGAAAAGAAAAAGATAACACCAGGTGTATTCCTGCTCTTACACCTGGCTTGTGCTTGTCATTACACTGTCTCGTTAGGGACCAAATTCCAGAGGATTGTGCATCACGACAGTAGTCTATATTCATGCACTGGTGTTCTGCTCTACACATATTTCTCCCCCACCTTGTTTTTTTAGTGGAGCATGAGAGAAGCCTCACTTCTCCAGTTCTAAGCTGTTGAAGAAGTTGATATGGAGAATTTCCTCTGTGAGTGGTGCCTTCTCCCTCAATAAATGACCAGTTAAGCCCACCCATCGTTTGAAATGTAGGGCTGGAGTGTTACCTGGAAGTGTAGTACAGGACACCTCATTACAATATCTCTTAAGCAGATCTTGGTGGATATGTCCAGCTGGATGGGACTTGGATTTGCATCATGTACATATATGACCAAGACAGAATGATCTAAAGCCCTAGACACATTAAACATACTAATTTTCTGCCCGGCATGAACACACATAACCACGATGATCTCCTGCTTGAAAAGGATGTGGGTGCTGCTTTGCTAGCAAACCTCAATCTCATGGAAGTCACATTCCATGAGCTTTCCTTTTCTGCTTCTATTTCAGAAGGAGCTCATTTTTGTAATTAATCAGTATTAGCCCCTCCACCAACTTCAATATGGAATTCTAGTTTTTAATAAGTAACAGAATTAAGTAAGAGAAGAAAGTAACATTGCTGAAGTTAACATTTTCTTTACCTGAAAATGTATTTCAGATAGGTGAATACCTCTCTGCACTACCTTCCACCTTTCCTCTCCACTTCTGGTGTATTTCACTTGTTAGCCTATGTTCATCTACTGGTGCTCAGGAAGATTACTGCACATGGAGGTTCTGTTGCTCTCCTGTTGGTCGAGATACAGCATTATGAGGATTACATTATAAGGCTTGCTAATGCATGTAGACACGTGTAGAGGAAAGAGTTTGTTTCAAGGCTCGTGGAGTGTGCAGGAAATTTTATGGCAGAGAGGTAAGTATCTACCTGAAATACATTTTTGGATAAGGAAAATGTTAACTTTTTGAGCATTTTGTCCATTGAACCACTTTTGTTTTTCAGAAATTTCCCACACGTGTAAAATTGATAAATATTAATGTTTAGAAAATTGTTACTTTACACACACATGAACATTGTGAGGAAGCAAGCTATAATTTCTTCATACAATCAACTAAATAGTCCTGCTTTAAGTTTCAGGCAGTTATTAGCCCATAGGATTAGTCTGCAGAATCACCAAAATCTTCAGGGCACAGAACTTTAACTATTAGAGTCTTTACTTGCTGGTAATTTCTGGTGGTGGAAATTAGAGGAAGTCTTACTCAATAGTAAGGTTTTACCCTTGCTGATTTGCATTTGTCATCTAAAAGTAAAGAAAGTTACATTTTACTGATTACATTACATCTGTGTCCTTTTGGTGGTACAATAGTTTCACTTGGGTGGCTGACACTTCTTATCTCAAATCCAATTTTGTATATTTTCTAGGCACAAAAATACAGATCTGTAGGTAATTATTATCAATATCATCATGTAGCAAGCACAGTCATAAGAATGTTATAGCTGTTGGGAGAGAGATGTGATGTAATTATTTCAATACATGTGACTATAACTTCAAAGTGCTTCTCCTATGCAGATAAAAAGTATATAGAACAATAAAATAAAATGATGTTTAGATCTCACTATCACCATAAAAGTTTCTATGTGAATATCCAATTTACAGTAGCCTGAATTCAACCAAAATAATAATGAATGAATGTTCTCTCCATAAATACCCATTGCTCAAGTTTGACAGTTCTGTGCTTCATAATTGAGTTAGTCATTGCACTCGTACACCTCCATGCTTCAGATTTTGACCCAAGAAATGGGTTTTTCCAAACATCTTTAGTATTACAAGAACAATTATTTTCATTCCAATTTGCCTTATTTTTCATCATTGTATAGTTAATCTGTTAAAAACATAACTACATATATAGGTATGACTCGCAAACTACTGCAAAATAAATTATTTTTATCTGTCAGTTTATACTCATCTGTGTTTCATTCATTAGTAATATAACATTTACTTCTACTAAAGTGAAGCTCCAAATAGTATGGCAAACTAACAAGGAGGTGGAATGATAGTAAAGCACTCCACTATCACTCAAAGTGCTTAGTTTTAAAAATAAACCAAACTATATGTTTAAAAAGTGTTTATGATGCAGTTGAACTTTTTTTTACTGATTTGCTATTATGTTCTGTATGGTGAACTAAAGGACTAAAACGTGAAGTTGTAATGATATTTATAATGTCATATTTTACCCTTTTATAACTTGTATAGAATATTTTTTTATTGAGGTATGTTTAGATATTTTTACTTCATTTTCATGCAGTATTCTGTATGTAATGCCTGTCTGGTAAACCAGATGTACAAACATTGTAAACATACACCAATCCACTTATTTAGGTAGAGGAGACACAATACTACAACAATTCAGTGGAAGCTTGTACTATTTTCACCCTGTGTCTACTATTTTGTGATAGGGTGGTCTCATGCCAAGGAGTAACACAAATACATTTACAAGGTATCATGAGTTTAGATGTTCTTTCATCTGATTATGTTTATTTGGAATGATTGTTAATAATGGTAATCTAAAGGACTGTGGGATACTGTACTACGACCTTAGTATGACATAATAGTGAGATATCTTCATAATTTTAGATATCTTTTGTTTTGGTCCTGTCTTAATCTTGTTCAGATGTTTTAATCCTGTTCTCCAATGCCAGCAGGCCAGTTTTAGTTGAAGACTTTCACCATTGTGAATAAAGGTTTTGTTTTTTTACTGGTATAATACCAGTTTTTTATCATCCATGTTCATTTTGATATTGTACATAACATTTCTAGAACCTATGTTTTGATTTGTTTTTGGCAGATATCAGTGTATTTAAATACCATGTAGTGCTATATTTGGTATAAAGTGTCACTTTATGTAATGTTATAACAAAAGAAGAAGCTTACTTCATAATATTTAATATAATTAATATTTGAACATAGATGAGTAAATAAATATGGAAAAAAGGAGTATTGTTTCATATCTGCGTGTGGTTTTACAAAAAAAAAAAATAGACTGCTGTACGTAC